>NW_012115910.1:4341170-4350342 GCF_000951035.1 Colobus angolensis palliatus
TAGCTGTATACTCACACGTGGACACAGATCCACTCTGCTGTAGCTGTATACTCACAGTGGACACGGATCCACTCTGCTATAACTGTATACTCACAGTGGACACGGATCCACTCTGCTATAACTGTATACTCACAGTGGACACGGATCCACTCTGCTATAACTGTATACTCACACATGGACACGGATCCACTCTGCTGTAGCTGTATACTCACACATGGACACAGATCCACTCTGCTGTAGCTGTATACTCACAGGTAGACATAGATCCACTCTGCTGTAGCTGTATACTCAAAGTGGACACAGATCCACTCTGCTATAACTGTATACTCACACGTGTACACGGATCCACTCTCCTGTAGCTGTATACTCACACATGGACACAGATCCACTCTGCTGTAGCTGTATACTCACACGTGGACACAGATCCACTCTGCTGTAGCTGTATACTCACACGTGGACACAGATCCACTCTGCTGTAGCTGTATACTCACACGTGGACATAGATCCACTCTGCTGTAGCTGTATACTCACACCTGGTTACACAGATCCACTCTGCTGTAGCTGTATAGTCGCACATGAACACAGATCCAGTCTGCTATAGCTGTATGCTTATGGATGTGCACACAGATCCTGTGAGAGCTGTGGCAGAGATCTCTATTGGGAGCACAGAAGTGAACCTTAGTCCCATGGGAGATTCGTCTGGAAGGTGTGTGTGAATGAATGTGAGGGTCATGTGACCTCAGGCAGGAAGAGAT
The DNA here is from genome assembly GCF_000951035.1 of Colobus angolensis palliatus. Classification (NCBI taxonomy): domain Eukaryota; kingdom Metazoa; phylum Chordata; class Mammalia; order Primates; family Cercopithecidae; genus Colobus; species Colobus angolensis. The sequence goes on from NW_012115910.1 coordinate 4,341,926, forward strand.
TATGCAGCCTACATAGGTGTGTTCTGTCCAACATAATTTAAACTTTAATTGTAATTATAAAGTAAAATGAGAAGTGTAGTCCTTGGTTGCACCAGCCCACATTTCTAGTTCTCAGTGGCCACATGTGGCTGGTGGCTACTGTGTTGGAGAGTGCTGATCTAGAACAGGTCCATCATCGGGGGAAGTTCTGTCAGAGAATTCCAGCTTAGGTGAGCAGCCATGAGAGCCTAAATTAGAGAAGTGGTAATGGATGGTCGGAATGAGGAGGGGGTCATGTGAGAATCGGTCTTTGTGTCTGCAGGAGGCTCTGAATTGCTGGAGCCCAACTCCAGATTCCAGGCTGAGGGTCCCTACACTTGAGTGGCACCTCTGTCTCATCCACAGATAAGACACACTCACCTTACAACCAGTGAGCAACCACCCACTTCTGCTTGCTTTCCAATTGTAACGGAATGCCCACGGCTTCGTGTCATAAATGTGTACTGTATACAAAAGTCAAATGTGTCTGCGTAGCCTCCACCTCCACAACCTCTCTAGGAAAATGATGCATCCCAACTGGGTATCACCCTACTCAATAAGCAAATGTCCTGCAGTGAGCCAGAGGTAGAACGTGTCTATTTCCCAAGTTAGTCACCGTTACTGTGAGCATACTGTCATTTGAGCATCTCCCTGGAAAGCGGAATATAGTTATATTGTTTAAGTGTAAAGTGTGAAATGTAAGCAACAAGTTCATCTGGTGCTTGTCTGAAGACACAGCCGCCTTTTTCTTAGTTCTTGCAGGACTAATAATTGTGCAGGACTTCTCAAGAGAGAGACCGTTTTGTCCTAGGTGATGACACTTAAAACAGGGATCATTCTGCATATTCAGTGCTGGTTTTATAGCTGAGCCTGATATAAGATGTGTACTGTATACAAAACCCAAATGTGTCTCAGGCTGTACCAAACCTGCTTTTCTGGCTCTTTCTCTTAAAAATGAGTACCTTCAATATGATCAGTGCAGACACATTCCTGGCCTCAGGCCCAGAGGTTCTGATTCAGTAAGTTGAGCAAGGGACAAAATGGTCCCCTGTGATTCCATGCCTCCCCCACTGGGAAAGGGAATTCTAGTAGATGCCAAGGAGTCAGGCATGTGGCTTCCTCTGCCACACGATAGCAGCGTGACTTGGGGAATCCTCAACACAGCCAGAACAAGATGCCACTGGGTCACAGCAACAGACCTCGATCTGCCCGCTTATCAGTCACCTGGAGGATTGTGCAAACCCACAGATCTCTGGGCCTTTCTAAGTACTGTGGAGTAAAAACCTTTGACTTGGCAATTAAAGTGCTTGCTCACATAGCACTGCAGGTGAATGAGATCATCTCCAGCTTCCCATGAGCTCCAGTAACTTATGATTTATGAATTTCCTTCATCGTCATCCCTCCACAAACCATCAGAGACTTTTAGCTTCTAAATGTAGTGGTGTTGGTAGTGTGGACAGAAAGGCTGACGATTAAATTCTAAAGTGCCCAAAGCTGCCCTCAGGGGATGTGCCAGTGAACTCAGAGTGGGCACTGCTGGAAAAGGCCTGTGGAGGACTCAGGCCCCAGGCAGGACACAGGCAGCTTGCAGCTCAGCACCACCCATTGGCAGGTTCTGTTTGTCCTCAGGGTGCTGTAGACGATGCCCAGGGCTGGAGGCAGTGCAGCCCCTGTCGTTTCAGACTTACTCCCTGCTTGAGGCCCACCAGCCACCTGCTGCTCACCAAAGGGAAAGGAATGTGGATGTGGCGTGTCCAGGTTTACACAGCTGTTTCATACCAAAGCCAGGCCAGCACCTGGTCTCCCACGGGCCTGGCTGGGTTTTTCCCAGTACCCTCCATCCTCTCTCCTTGCAGCTAGGTCTGTGCTGAATCATCCTTTGCAGAACTTAATAGTGGCCTTCAAAGTCACGTTAAAACTATGGCCAGGTAACAGCAAAGGGACTGTGTGTCGCCACCTCTCCCTCTTGCCAACCTAGACACCCCTGGCAGGACACCCTCCAGCTCTGCCTCCTGACTCCACTCACCCCTCTGCTCATTTGCAAAATGAGGCTGCTAATACCAACTCTGTCCATCTCCCAGGCCAGGAGGAAGCAAGAGGATAGGTGTGAAGTCCAGCTGTAATGTGTCACAGCCTGGTTACAGGAAGGTTGATTCAAATTAATTTAAAAAGTAATAAGTGGATCACTTTGTCTTTGATCAGGAATCCAAGTGACTGAAGGAAGCGCTGGGACAGTGAGTCTCCAGACTGGGGACTCTGGTGTCATGGTGCACCAGGCTGTCCCCCTGAAAAGCTGAGTCCTTGTCACTCGCTGGCTAGAAGGCCTATAAGAAATGGAAGCAGGAAATTCACAGAAGAAAAACTACACATGGCTATGGAACATTTCAATGTAATTTTTTAAATTACATGGAAAATATAGGCATAGCTAGTTGTCCACTAGTTGCCTTGTCTAGCTTTTTGTCGTCATTGATTAATCCTCACTTTCAGATTTCACAAATCTTGACCCACTTTAGTTTTACAGAATGAGATCATCTCTTGATAGAGGCCTTTGCAGTGTGATCACAACCTGCAGTAAGAAATGCATTCTAGATTATGACCCAGTACACATATACACGTACATAATTGAAAGGCTCAGAAAGTGATATTTTCATCATTAGGTGCAATGTCTCCTGTTTTCTATTTTATTCTGTTCTACCGTATTTTTTTAAATGCTGGTCATGAGACCTGCAAAACTGATTCCATGACCCACCAATAGTCTGAGGCCAATGATTTGAGACTTTTGAGAGAAAAACAAAGATGGAGGACTGACACTGCCCGACTTAAAGACTTACTACAGCCAGATGCAGTGGTTCATGCCTGTAATCCCAGCACTTCGGGAGGCTGAGGCAGGTGGATCACCTGAGGTAAGGAATTCAAGACCAGCCTGGCCAACATGGTGAAACCCCGTCTCTACTAAAAATACAAAAATTAGCCGGGCATGGTGGTACATGCCTGTAATCTCAGCTACTCAGGAGGCTGAGACACAAGAATTGCTTGAACCCGGGAGGTGGAGGTTGCAGTGCACTGAGATAGCATCACTGCACTATAGCCTGGGCAACAGAGGAAGACTCTGTCTCAAACAAGTAAATTAATAAGTAAATGAATAAAAGATTTACTACAAAGCTACAGTAGTTAAGAAAGTCCTATTGGCAAAAGAACAGACAAATAGATGAATGGAACAGAATAGAGAGCTCAGAAACAGACCCACACAAATATAGTGAAGTGGTCTTTGACAAAGGAGTAAAGGCAATACAATGAAGAAAGGATAAGCTCTTCAACAAATGGTTGTGGAATAAATGAACATCCACATGGAAAAAAAAATGAATCTAGATCTAGACCTTTACTCAAAAGGGATCATAGACTTAAAGGTAACATGCAAATCTATAAAACTCCTAGAGGATGACACAAGAGAAAATCTAGGTGACCTTTGGTTTGATGATGACCTTTTAGATAAATCACCAGTTTCCTCCATTAGATGCAACCTATGGAGGAAAACGGCTGATAAATTGGACTTCATTAAAATAAAAAACTTCTGCTCTGGAACAAAAGAAAACAGAATTGATATTCTCACCAGCTCCTAAACAAATTGGCTTTTGCAGGAAAACTCAGTTCCCCTGACACTCCTGTCTGTGGGCTTGGCCAGAGTGTGGGCATCGCAGTAGAGCTCCTCTTTCTTCACCTGTGGCCTCAGCAAAACCCCCAACACCCACCTTGCTCTGGCACACAGTCATCTCAGCAGGAAGCCCTGTCTGTTCTGCTCCCAGTGTACTCAGGTGCTCTGTGAATGTCTTTCACAGTCACGTCTACACCTGCTGTCTCACTCCTGCAACATGCATGCTGCGACTGACCGCAGGCCACTCCGGCATCATGAGAGGTGGCCATTGCTGCTCCCAGAGAAGAGCAGAGTCACCCTCTTCCAGGAACAGCCTTGGCTGCAACCCATGCTGCCTTCCCCTGCAACCCATGCTGCCTTCCCCTGCAGCCCATGCTGCCTTCCCCTGCCCTGGGGCATTACAAGGTCGCACGAGGTCAGTCATTCTCAACCAAGAACAATTTTGCCACCAGGAAGCATGCAATGTCTGGAGACATTCTTGGTTGTCACAACTAGGGACTACTGGCACCTAATGAGTAAAAGCCAGATGCTGCTAAACATTCTATAATGCACAGGACAGCTCCCATCACAGAGAATTATCCAGCCTTAATGTAATAGTGCTAGGATGGTTAATGTTATGTGTTGACTGAAGTGGGCTAAGGGATGCCCAGAGGGCCAGTAAAGCAGGATTTCTGGGTGTGTCCATGAAGGTGTTTCTGGAAGAGATTGGCATTGGAATCTCCAGAGTCCACACCAGTGTGGGCTGGTAACATCCAGTTTGTTGAGGGCCAGAATGGAACGAAAAGGTGGATGAAGGGCAAATTCTTTCTCTTCTTGAGCTGAGCCATCCGTCTTCTCCTGCTCTTGGGCCTTCAAACTCAGACTGAATTACACCACCAGCTTTTCTAGTTCTCCAGCTCATACATGGAAGACTGTGGGACTTCCCAGCCTCCATAATCACATGAGCCAATTTCCACAATAAATCTCTTCTTGTATTCCTATATCCATATCCTAGTGTTTCCAGTTTTTTGGAGAACCCTGACTGATAAAGTACCATGGTTGGGAAACCCTGCCCTAGATTTCTTTCTTTGGTCCTCGAAGCCTCACCCCAATCCCCATAAATCCCACACCTGCAAGAAGAAAGGAAATGTGAAAAGAGTCCCTTCTGGGAAAGGATGCTGATTCCTATGTAGATTCCTCTGTTGAGAGATAACTGTTAGTCAGTAATTGGACACTACTAGTTCTCTTTTTTGAGGATTTCAAAACTGTGGTCTCTCTTCTCTATGGATAATTTTTTTCCAGTCCTATTGCTTCAAATATCATCTAAACACTTTCAACCCATAACTTTATTTCCTGCCTGGGCCTCTTTTCTGAGGTATACTGAACATCTCAAATCACATAATATGGAGATATCTGAAACTTAATTCCCAAACTGAATCCTTGGTGTCCTTCATCTCCCCACAGCCAATACTGGTCCACCCTAGTCTTCTTCCTCTCACTCCATGACCATCACCCCCTGCCCACTGGCTTCATCACTGGCTCGTCTCTCCACCCCTTTGACTCCTCCCCTTCCCCAGCAACCTCCTAACATGCACGCACACACACACACATATAGGGAATATTACCACGCTTCCTCATCTCAAGTCCCTTTCTTCCCCCAGCCCATCTTCCAGAATGAATTACCTTGAATTCACTCCTGGTTTGCAGGAAAGTACAGAAATCCAAGGAATGTGGTGGGACTTGGTGGTCCAACTTAAAGGATCTAACCCTTTCACCCTTATGTCCCTCTGATCCATTTTCTACCCCAGAGCCAGAGTGCTCTTAAACCGTAAGTAAGCTAAGGTTACCGCTTTCTAGAAACACTTCAATGCCTTCCATTACAGCTGGGGGGATACAAATTATGTAACATGGCTTGCAAGACTCCCCCTGCCCCACTTTGAATGGTCCTTAGGGGTTGGCCTTCTGTCAGGGCCTGGGAGATGCTGAGCTTGATCCTCAGTGCCTTTGCAGAGGCTGTTCCCTATTCAGAGCCCTTCCCTCACTCTTCCCTTTACCAAGGACCATCACTTCTTCGGGTCTCAGCGCCTGTGAGACTCCAGGCTGGAGCATTTGGATGTGCATCACTGGAGGGCTGACTTGCCATTCTTTCTCTTTTCCCTCTTTCCTCCAATGGCTCCTGTGGAGGTTTGGAGACTCCTCAGTGTCACTCTTCTTCTCTCTCCGGTTCCAGTCTAACAATATGAACCCTAGATGCCCCGCCCTAGCCTGCTCCAGTTCCCCAGGATAGAGCAAGGAGAGCTCTTCCCTGCATCTAGCCTGTGACAAATGCCTCTGGTGACAGCCCTCTCTGCCTTGTTTCCAGTCCTTTAATGAGCTGCCCGCAGTCAGCCTCACTTTCACTCTGCTCTTCACACCCACCGAGCTCCATGCTTGGAGCCGCTGGGGGTCTGCCAGAAAGGCCAGCTCCTAAGATCCCTGCAGGCTGTGCCTGCTCAACTTCTCAATGTGGCTTTCTCAGCCCTGCTTTGTGCTTTCATAAAATTCTATCGACTTTGGGCCTTTTTAGAAATTTGTCCAAATTCCACTCAGAGCATTGTTTCATGCATCTCAACTATGATTTTGATGGTTTTGGGTAAGGAAGGTGAGTTCCTGAGTTCTGCTGATATCTGAACCTGGAAATCTTACCCATATTGCTGAGTGTCACACAGGGAAGTGCAGGCTTACTTTGGTGCTGCCATCAGGGGCGAGAGGCTGTGTGCAATGCAGCCATCACCTGGTGCAGGGCTGGAACATATCAGATGACTTACTGGGCTCCAAAGTTGAAATCAGGGTTGCTTAGTAAAAGGTGGGATGTCTGTAGAATTGCATAAGAAAGATCCAAGTTTCCGGGATTTGGAATGAAACAGTCTCTTCAGAATGTGCTCTCAGGATTCCCAGAGGAGAGCTATTTCTCAAGATTTCCTTGACCTTTGTCACCAGCAGGAATTAATGTTTAACTGGAACATGAGGCTGGAAATACAAGAAGAGGGAAACATGTGGCTTAGAGTTTCAAGAAGAGTGACTGCCTCCGCGCCGAGCGCCTCAGCGGCTTCTCTACATGCTCTTCAGTCCCCGAAGTTGGAGAATCCCATCAAGGACAGTAGCCCTGTAAGGAATTCGAATTTCCAGTGTGTAAGTCCCTGGTTTTATACCTACTCAGATTGTAGTGGGAAAACAGCAACATGTACCTTGACTCTCTGGCCCCACGTTACTGAACATTTGCTTAAAGGTTAACTCACTTGAGGGATCTTGTGCGGTGCTTTCTCTTCTGATGCAGGCTGGCAGGGGTGTTTGTTCTGTGGGGGCTGTGCACTTGGTGGCTCTCCATGCACACAGTCACTCCCGTGACACATGTTTAATAGGGACTGGGAATGATTTCATGACTGTGGCTCAGTAGCAAACGCAGGCCAGCTGTGATTCTATTTTTAACATGTACCGCCAAGGGTGGTGCTGATATTTTATTCCACCGAGCCTCTGTTTCTTCTGTAAATGAGGATTTTCTTAGTATTGACTTTGTGAGGATTAAATCCCATAATTTTATGGAGGTGATTAGTAAACGTGAACTCTGCCCTTACCCATATAACATCTGAGGCTCCGTGAGGGCTCTCTCCTTTTGGTGTATGGTATAGTCTACTTAGAGGTCAATTTGGTGTCTACCTATGCAGGGTGATTTGAGGAGAATTAGAAGATCTTTCCCACTATTTTCCCACCAAAATGCTGAGTACAATTCCCATCTGAAAACATATGCGGATAGGAATTTCTACTGGGAGAATTGTTTGGTTATCGACTTCAATGAGTCGAAGTTTTAACTCTGGTTAAACTCTGTTGTTGGAAGTATGTAAGAACCAAAGTTTAATCGATGGAAATCGTTGCTCTCCACCATGAGTGAGTTAAAACCGTTACTTCTGAGTGGTCAGTTTGCATTGGGCTCTGTCTAGAAGGTTCACCTTCTTCACCTCCAGTCACATCCCCATTTCACAAGTGAGCAAACAGCCAGAGGAGGGGAGGAGGATGGCATAAGGTCTTGCAGCTGGCAGAGACAAAATGCGAATGTAGCCCGTTTGCGCTTGTGCTGTTGGGCAGCCAAGCAATCCAGTGTGTGGGTCCAGGGTGACAAGTGCCACTCCTGTGGCTGGGGTAAGTCCCTCCAGCATTCAGTCTTGCTCTCTGTGCTTATCTGGATGAGGTGCAGGATGAAGATGACCCTATAGAACTCTACCCTGGAAGTCCTCACAAAGTGGATACATGACGTTTTTGAAACCAGGGACATGTTGGTGCTGCTTAATATTTAAATCATAATTTTCACACTCTTAAAAATTACTAAATAAGTTTGAAGAGACACAGCCATCTGACTACAGTGCCACCCCTGAGCTTCACGCCACCCTGGTCTCCAAGACAGGGGAGAAGCTCAGGAATACTGAACGCAGGTACGACTGTGGAAGAAGAGCTGAGTTTTCACATTTTAACAAGGTCAGTTGAGGCCAGGCATGGTGGCTCACGTCTGTAATCCCAGCACTTTGGGAGGCTGAGGTGGGCAGATCACGAGGTCAGGAGATCGAGACCATCCTGGCTAACCCGGTGAAACCCCATCTCTACTAAAAAAAATACAAAAAATTTAGCCAGGCGTGGTGGCGGGCGCCTGCAGTCCCAGCTACTCCACAGGCTGAGGCAGGAGAATGGTGTGAACCCGGGAGGCAGAGCTTGCAGTGAACCGAGATCATGCCACTGC
>NW_012115910.1:4350702-4579636 GCF_000951035.1 Colobus angolensis palliatus
TAAAAATATAAAAACTAGCCAGGTGTGGTGGTGTGCACCTGTAGTCCTAGCTACTTAGGAGGCTGAGGCAGGAGAATCGCTTGAGCATGGGAGGTGGAGGTTGCGGTGAGCTGAGATCGAGTCATTGCACTTAAGCTTGAGTGACAGAGTGAGACCCTGTCTCAAGAAATAATAATAATAAAAAAATAAAATTATGAAAGTTTTACTCTGCCAAGAATCTATTGCAGTTTTTTTTCCCCCAGGAACACTGGTCTGACTTTATTATTATTATTATTATTATTTATTATACTTTAAGTTCTAGGATACATGTGTACAACGTGCAGGTTTGTTACATATGTATACATGTGCCATGTTGGTGTGCTGCACCCATCAACTCATCAGCACCCATCAACTCGTCATTTACATCAGTTATAACTCCCAATGCCATCCCTCCTCCTCCCCCCTCCCCATAATAGGCCCCGGTGTATTACAGTTTTAAAGATACATAGAGCCTTAAATATATAAAGAAAATCTTGGTTCAACTATGGAGAGAAAACAACAAATCCACCATCTTTACCAATTATAGTAAACTGGATGATAGATTTAGCAAACAAAACATTAGTAAACATTTAGAAAATTTCAAAAGCAAAAGTAATAATCTTGCTTTATTGGACATATATGGAATCAAATACCTAAAAATTAGAAAATACACTTTCTTAAGTGTCTTAAATGGCATTATGCAAATGTCAACATCTATCAGACAATTGCTCTCACACCAACATGTTCTCTGACTGCAATTCAATCCAATTAATTAAATTAGAATTCAATTAAAAAATAAGCAAATATTGCTATGTATGTCTGGACATTTTTTTTTTTTTTTTCTTTTTTGAGATGGAGTCTTGCTCTGCCACCCATGCTGAAGTGCAATGGCACAATCTCGGCTCACTGTAACTTACACCTCTCAAGTTCAAGCAATTCTCCTGCCTCAGCCTCATGAGTAGCCGGGATTACAAGCGCATGCCACTACGACCGGCTGATTTTTGTATTTTTAGTAGAGATGGGGTTTCACCATGTTGACCAGGGTGGTCTCGAACTCCTGACCTCAGGTTGTGCACCCATCTTGGCCTCCCAAAGTGCTAGGATTACAGGCATGAGCAACCGTGCCCGGCAGTCTGGACATTTTTTGAATAGCTACTGAATAACTCATGTATCAAAGAAAAACAAAATAGAGATTAAATACTACTTACACATAAATGATAATAAAATATCGGCCCCCTCCTCATACCTGTGTCCCCCTGGTGTGTGGCCCAAGCTGTGTGCGGGGTGAAGGGCACACACCCAGGGTGCAGTGCAGTCCCAGCCCCGTCCTGCAGGAGCCCTGTGCTCAGTCACCCACTGCAGCTCCCAATCTCCTGGCCAGTCGTCCCCGACCAGGGCTCTTCCTCATGTGTGCATAGCCACCGGCAAGAAAGGAGGGTCTCAGGACAGAGGAGTTTCAGCTCAAGAAGTGCCTGGCTGTCCAGCTTGACACTGTCCCCTCCCACAGAGCTTCAATGCTCATAGCTGGGGCCTGCCTCTCCTCTGTGGTCATGGCTGAACTCACACTGTTTGGGGGAATGAGCCACTCTGCTGCTGGCTTCTGGCTCCCCCTGGATGGTGACGCTTGGGCAGCTCCTATCTTGCCCTTTGCGCAGATGGGGCCTAATCTCCTTACTGCCTCCACTGTCCACGTGGCTGCTGCCTGCAGGTCCCTGCAGGGCTGCTGGAGGGAGCTGCTTACACACAGGCTGAGACCAGGATCCCCTCACTTGTACCACCTGCCGGTTCCCTGCCCTGCAGCCCCTGCACTCACGCATGTTCTGCTGCCTTGAAGGCTGCTGCCTCTGTCCCGGCTCCATGGGGTCTCTGCTCTACAGTGGTAGCTTCTTCCTTGAAAAGATGCTGCTTAAAATTAGAGGATGGATGCCTCTGCTTGGGGAATTTCTAGCTCTGGACTGTGCCACAAGCCCTGGATGTGGTATGTGTATGTGTGTGCATGCATGCACTTAGGTATATGTGTGCATGTGTGCAAGCATGTGTATGTGGTATGCATGTATGTATGCATGTGCTATTGTACTATGTAGTGTGCATAAACATGCATGCATGTGTGCTTGTGTATGTGTGTGCATGCATGAGTGTGCATGGTGTGTGTGCATGTGTGTGTGGTCGGGGCAGAGGCACCTGCAGGTTGCTTGTCATCTGAGTGGACCCTGTTCTCCTCTATTCCTCCTCTGCAAAACCCAGGCTCCTTTCCTAGCTTCATATGACTCCGCGTGCACCTTCAGGAGAAACAGAGTCCTGCTCCTTCTATCACAGCCATCAAGCAGGGGTGGGGGAGGGGGTGAGGGTGGGGAAGATGATCATCCCTGTTGCTGCCCAATGGTGGGAGGAGAGATGGAGCCCAAACCATGTTTTCGATGCTGATAGGCTTAAAGATAACAGCACAGGAGTTTGAGATGCACACGGCTCAACACCTAATCTGCATCTCACTTCACTTTCTCATCTGGGGAAGTGGGCTTGGGACCCTGAGCCTCCCGAGTATCACAGGGTCCTAATAGTCCCTCACAGAAGGAGCAGGCCCAGAGTGAGCACTCCCCAAATGCCATGCCATCCCTTCCTCACCCCTGGAGTGGAGCCTGGGGGTTCTCAGACTTGTTGGGAGTGTCCCAGGAGCACTGGCTCCAAATCTGCATCCCACACAGTGCCTGGGAACCCAGGGCCCATTTTTTCCTTGGCGTCTCCCCAGCCCCCGCAGGCCGTGCTGCTCCTCACCATCCTGCTAGGATGACTCTCTCCTCCTGGGGGCAGAGTGGGGGCAGGAGGTGGTGGGAGGGTGGAGGGATGCTGCTCAGTAAATAATGCAGAGCCGGCAGCTCTGATTGGCTTCAGAGAGGCAGACACTGTGTCTACATAAATGGCAATCACATCTTCTGTGCCTCTTAACTGTCACTGTGGAGAGGAGAGAGAGAGGACAGAGAGCAAGTCACTCCGGGCTGCCTGTGAGTATCGCTCTTTGTCCTCATGGCTCGCGAACCAGACTCAGGCGTCCAGCTCCCTGGATGGCCGTGACCCTGGGGTTTGGGGTGGGAGGTTTGCCGGTTGATTCTAGCTGTGCTGAGTTCCCCTCCTGCAGGAGAAAGGAGGTTCTGCCGACAGGGACAGCTGAGCATCCAGTGTGTTCAGGTGGCACAGGGTTTACAGGAACTTCTCAAGAAAATAGGCACCAGCCTAGGTCGGCTTGCTTTTTTGTGCCATCTGCAAGCAACAGGTCAGGCACATAATCCGAAACTTTGGATTGCTTTTTAGGCCACATTCCTAGAGCCACGACAGCAACATAACTGAGTAGAAATTATTTTCCAGACTGGCTCACATGCATGTAGTGACCACGGAGGCCACATGATGGGTAGGAAAGAAGGAGGCTGTGCAGCCCCACAGGCTGGGGTTTGCATTCAGGTGCACACCTCCCCGGCCGCCTTTCCTGCCTCAGAGGTGAAGGAGAGGAGCTAATTAACGGCGTCCTCCCAGCAGATCATGGGAAAAACCAGGTCTGATTTTATGAAGGGGTGGGCACACAATAGGTGTTCAATAAATGAGAGCCCTATTATGAATAAGGGAGGAAAGTGTGAGGGCGATGAAGATGCTGCTGAGTGGTCTGCTGCGCCCTCCATAGCCTGTTTTCTTCAGTTTCCAAAGGAGGTTCAGGCAGGTGACATGGGTTCTCCCCACAAGCTTGTTTCTCTCTTGAAGACTCCAAGGGTAGAGGCTCCTTGCGAAAATTTCTCATTCAGACAAGCAGGGTTTCCCCTCCAAGAGGTAACAATCGCTGCACAAAAGCTGGTCCTCTGTGGGTTTGTCAAGTGTGTCAGAGACAAACACTCCTTTTGCTCGGGGCACGGGAGTCCTGGCTGGCAGCCTGCGGTGACCCCAGACTAGAACACAGGCATCCTGGATGGCTGACCACACAGCAAGTTCAGGGGTGTCTGGATGGTTCTGAAGGAAACAAAATCATACCATTCTCAGCAGTTTCTTTTCTTCCTGTCTTCTGGGCACACACTAGGTGGGCCTCTGCACACAGCCAGTGTGAATATAATAATTAAAATAAATCCCCCTTAACTCCTCTGCCACAAATTCAAAGAGATAGCCTGGGGGTTCTAATTACCTGTGTTTTCTGCTCTTCAAGATATTGATTATTCTGAAGGTTTTACTTTCAGAAACTCAACTTGAGTCAGCTGTCAAGTTTAGGGAACAGCTTTAGGAAAACCACACTATGTGGATATTTTAAAAGAAGTGTTCTGCGGCCAGGCGCAGTGGCTTTTGCCTGTAATCCCAACACTTTGGGAGGCTGTGGTGAGTGGATCACCTGAGGTCGGGAGTTCAAGACCAGCCTGGCCAACATGGTGAAACACCCTCTCTACTAAAAAAAACAAAAAATAGACAGGCGTAGTGGTGTGCACCTATAGTCCCAGTTACTCAGGGGGCTGAGGCAGGAGAATTGCTGGAATCTGGGAGGTGGAGGTTGCAGTGAGCCGAGATCACGCCATCACACTGCAGCCTGGGCAACAGAGCGAGACTCCGTCTCCAAAAAAAAAACAAAAAAGAGGTGTTCTGATGTTTTATGTTTGTCTGGTGCTTGTTGGCATTTCTGAAGGAAGACATTCAGGGAGCCCAGAGGCACCTCGTGGACATATGGGGCAGCAATGGACACAGGACCTCGTAGAAAAGGTTAGAATCCCACTGTGCTGAGAGATGGCGGAGGGTCCTGGTCTTGTGGTTTGGACAGAGGCAAGTGTGGAAGCCACTTCTGAGCTGTGCGGGCTGAGAGGAGCTCCGTGCCTGCTGCATGCTTCCCTCAGCCTCTCCACATTGCTGTCGAGGGGATCATACTGCTACTTTGCAGAGCTGATGTGAAGTTTAGGAGAATATAGGTAAAGGGCTTATACTGCTGCCCTGTATATGGCAACTCTTCAGTATTTCTTCTGTTTTGGAGGAGGTAGGGGGAAGGCACTTCTCTTGGGGCATGGAGGGCTGCAAAATTTGTTGAGCCTCTGCTTGTTTCTGTTGGGATCAGCCCAGGTGGGTGGAGGCAGACGTGTGTCTGTGGGCTCAACGCTCCCACCCGAAGCCACATGCCCCTGTTCTCCCAGGTGCAGTGAACCAGGCAGGAGCCCTGGACCACACTCTCAGTTGCAGACACCACCTTCCTCATCCCAGTGTGAGCCCTGTTTAGAGTCCTGTGGTCTCATCTCTGGCCATGGTGAGGACACGGGCAGCTGACAGTGCAGGTGTAAGTGGATTCCCAGGCCAAAGGTGTGTTAGGAAAATGCTGACTTCAGAACACTGGCACCCACTCCTGCACTTACTGGCTGTGTGGCTGTGGTCAAGTTAAACAGCAACAACTACTGGCCTGGCAGGGTTGTGAGCGTGTTCAGTGAGATGATGTATACCATGAGCTTATCAGGAGCTTGAGCACTGCTGATTTGTTTGGTTTCTTAGACAATAGGATGTGGCAACCAAGGTTCAACAGATTCTCAGGATTTTTTCTTGGTGGGGGGTACCTCAAGTGCAGGCTTCTTAGCAACACCAGGCCCCAGGCCAGTAACTGTTCAATATAACGAATAGGGAGGCATTCACTGTGAATCTAGAAGTCAATATTTACCACCAAACTGACTCATAAGGACTCCCCAAAGAGTATGCCAAAGCATACTAAATAGATTCACAGTGCAGGTGTCCTGTGTTTGTAATAGACGGTAAACCAGGACATGTCATGGGCACTGGATATTATGACTATGGCGAAAAGAAGCAACCAGCTAGAACATAATTTGAATTGTCTCAAGCCAATAGCAAAGGCAGATGGTTATGATCTCTTGTGAACTAGTAATGTGACTGCAAGAGAAAGGGGGAAATAATTGAGAAAAAAATAAGGGAAAAAATTTGTAAGGGGGGGTGATTTCTGAAGTTTCTTCTGACATAACTCTTCAATAAAATGAAAACAAAGGAGAAGTTAAAATTACCTACTAGTTAGCATATAAACTTTTAAAATTAGCAACCATGAATGAAAATAATAAAATGTGAATGTTTTAAGGTTTAAAGTTAAAATGCAAATGAAGGAGAAAAGCTTACAGAGATGGAGTGTGTACGCTCAATGCCTGATCATGGGTGACATTTCCGTATCATTCCAGTTTTTCAAAAAGCAATTGACAACATGCAAAAAGAACTGTACAACTCACAAGTGTCAATTCCACTGGGGAATTAATATCTTTGAGAGACAGACCCACTAGGTGCGACCTGTATGGTGACGGTGGAGTGTCATCTACTCATGACACTGCTGCCCATAGCAGCGAACAGCTGACAGGCAAAGGGGGATGAACGGTGTCATAGGAACGCGGTGAAATCCCCACTCAGTAGCCCTTAATAAGAGCAAATAGGAGTGTTATGTTAAGGAAATTCTGCATATTGTAATTAGACATACAGGAAAAATGTCAAGTGAAAAAAGGATCCCCAGTCATACACACATCCTCATTGCAACGATTTGAATTGTCTACAGTCAGGACTAAAATGGAATGATATCAATCAGTTTAATGTCCTTGACTTTTTTTTCGTCTTTTGAGATTGCTCAAGTTATGAGTGTTTCCAGCCAGCATTAACTTAGGTCACAGCATGGTTACAGAGATATGAGTGGAAGTAGTATCTTTCCATGGGAGGAAAACTGAAAACCAAGACAAACTTCTCTATGGCTCCTTTCCATGGATAATTGTTGGCCAAGAATCTACTTTGACAGAGCTTTGTTTATTAAGCAGGGAATGAATAAGAAACAGCTGCACAAAGCTCCTTCCTCCTTCATGTCAGCAGAGCAGCAAGGCTTTCCCCTGAATTTTGATCTTTGTTGTAGAAATTTTCTCCCTTTTCTCTTATGCTACCTCAGGAGAAGAGGCTTCTGCCTGTCTTCTGTAGCATCAATAATAATAATTGCTAGACACAGGTTTACAGTCCAAAGTGCTCTCTGACTGCATGAGCTTGCAGCTCCATTTTACAAGTGAAGAAACAGACTCAGAGAGGCCAAAACGTCAGCCAGCAGCTGCATGCCTCTTGCCGCAGAGCCATGGACTCAAGCTGTTCTCTCTGAATGCAAACCCACTATTCTTTTTACTCTCCATGAGGAGGAGGAGGAGGAGGAGGACTGTCCTGTGGAATTGTAGTGCTGAAAGCATAGCTCTGCTTGATTGTGGCAGGGCCATTTTCCAACGCAGACCAAGCTGGCCAAGGAGGCAGCTGGGCGGAGTGGGACTTAGAACCCAGTGCAAAGTCCCTTACGGGAGTTCTTCTCTGGACAGATACTCCCTTGAGATGATGGATTTGATTCCTCCTGAATTTGCACAGGTGTGGAGAGTGAAATGCTATGCTTTGAGCATCTATCTTGTAATTATCTTGTACTCTCTTCACGGTTCTGTGTGGTGCCTAGGCTGATGGCCATGGTACAGATTGCAAGTGGAACTGCAATGAAGTGGACATGTGTGTTTCTCCCAACATTCCTGTGTTGAAATCCTCACCTGCAATGTATTAGGAAATGGGAACTTTGAGAGGTGATTAGGTCATGAAGTCAGAGCCCTCATGAATGGAATGAGTACCCTTATAAAAGAGACCCTAGAGAGACCCATCACCCCTTCCACCATGTAAGGACATAGAGAGAAGGCTGTGTCTATGAGAAACAAGCCTCACCAGATACCAAATCTGCCAGGGCCTTAATCTTGGACTTCCAGCCTCAGAACTCTAAGAAATCATTGTCTGTTGTTTATAAGCTGCCCACTCTATAGTACTTTTTATAGCAGCCCAAAGGAACTAAGACAGCGGGCTTGGCCACCGTCTCACCTCCAGCCAAGAGCTGCCCAAGCCCTTTCTCTTTCTGGTTACCGTTTGTAATGAACATGATCTATAAGCAACCAAGGCACCGTGGAAGCTGCGGTGCCCCTGTGGTACTCAGTGGGCCTTCGGGAAATCATTCCTTGCAGCCTTGGGAGAAACTGGTTTTACATGTTTCTAATCCTGAAGTTACTTAAGCCATGCTCTTTTCATCAACTGATACGCATCTGGCTACGGCTGTTAGGGATGCTCTGTACCTGTATTTGAGTCCAGGACATTCTCTTGGGTGCCTTCAGGAGCCAGACGGCCCGAGTTCAACTGTGGCCTGATCTGACTACAGCAGGTGTGGAGTCTTGGTTCAGTTGTGCAGCCTCTCTGTGCCTCAGTCTTCTCATCTGTTAAAGGGAACAATAGTATTACTGACAAGGTTTTTAATAAAGATTAAAAATGAGAACCAGGCAAAGAACTTAATGTAGTTCCTGGCGCATGTAAGTTCATATCAATGTTAACTATTTTTTAGACATAGTTAATGAGAGAGTACCTATTTAAATAAGAACACCCAGATTTACATAAAAGTAGTGGTACCAGTGTAAGACAGTGGCAAGGGTGTGTGCGTATGTGTGTGTGTGTGTGGTGCCCTGGCTTAATTGTGTCAATTATAAGTAGGGACACTTTGGCCTACGGGATGAAGGAAACAGGGGTTCTGCCTTTGTTTTGCTGCAACCAGCTTCACACCTGAGACAGCCTTTCCCTTCTCTGGGTCCCAGGTCCCTCCCTTGTAAAATGAGCATGGTAATAGCTCTCACCAATAAAGCATTAAAGGAGCTAAGACGTCAGCCTATCCTGGGGCTCTTTTCCAACGATCTCTTGTCTCCTCCACTGACTCCAAACCACACAGACCATGCTTCTCAGGAACCCAGGACACCTGGATTATGGTAGGATTCTGCCAATGGGAGGTTTAGTGGGAGGCTGGAAGGCAGAGGTACCACCATCCCCGTGATGCTGGCTCAGCCTCCTCCTCCATGCCTGCTCTCTCAGTAAGCCTGACCCAGTAGCGGCTTTGCACGGATGGCCTGGATCCTGGTTCCAGGAGTACAGACTCTCCTATCTCTCCATCAGAGAGATGGGAGTGCATCATGGTAGCCAGAGAGGTTAGCTGAGCTTCCTCAGTTACCTAAGCTCACCCAGTTAATAAGCCTTGGAGATAAGACACAAGCCAAGGTATCTGGATCCAGATTCCACCCCTCTCCCTGGCAGTGCCATGCTGCCTCCCAGAATACTTTCTGTTTACGTTGCTTTTTAACCATGTGAGGAAGTCTGTGATGTTTCTCTCTCTGTAGCTTATAAAGCTTATGTGTTAAGGGCCTCAGTGACACAGAATCTTCATGACTTTCTGAAGAATGCTGCAGGAACCTGGGGTCAAGCATGTAGAATAATTGGCTTTGAGGACCACAGTCTCTGAGAAGAGCAGTTGTATGGAAAGTAGGCCTGAGCACTAACTCTGGCTCTAGTCCCTGACTATTATCTCATCAAAGAATCTGACAAATCTGTCAGCACTACCTAAGTCTCATAAGCTAAAAAGAACCAGCCGTTGCAAAACAGTGGATTTCCAGTTTGTAAACAGATGAGTTTGAGAGCCATGGAAGAGAAATATAGGTGAAGATAATGTGTCCTAGAAGGGGAGGAAGGAAGGAGATGAGGAAGCCGGCCTCAAAAGCCTCACAATGAGGTACTTCTGCCTAGTTAATAATTTTATTTTTTACTTAAAGGAAATTAATAGACTTTCAGGGCAGTTTCGGGCATACAGGAAAGTTGGGCAGAAAGTAGAGTCCTCATATTTCCCCTCTCCCTCCCCACAGTTCCCCTATTATTAATGAAAACGTTTCACTGAACACTGACTCTGCAGCAGGCTCTCACCCCGTCATCTCACTCATCTTCCCAGCAGCACCGGAGGGAGGTATTTCTACGCATTCTTGCTTTCACAGAGGCTGAGAAGGAGCCCCAGAAAGGGGTGGAGGTTGAAGGTAACAGAGTAACTGAAAGCGATGGCCCTTGACCTCGGGTCTGCCTGACACTTGGTGGTGTAGCAGGAGGCCACTCCTGAGCAGATTTGGATTATTCATGTGCCTTTTGGCCACTGACAAAAATGCTCATGTAAAGTTTCTTAGTAGCCTGTTGTTTAACCAGAGTCTTAAGAGTTAAAAAAAAAGAACTTAGAGGATCTTTTTTGAGGCAAGTTTATCAGGTAGCCATTTTCCTGTTATTAAAAAAGCTCTCATGGCTAGAAACTTCTTTATGGTCTCACTTGCAAGCATTTCTCCTACTGGACATTTTTATGGTCTTTGAACCCACAGAGAAAATGTCCATCAAGAAAACAGTCAGGCTGGGAGCAGTGGCTCATGCCTGTAATCCCAGCATGTTGGGAGGCTGAGGCGGGTGGATCATGAGGTCAGAAATTCAAGACCACACTGACCAATATGGTAAAACCCCATCTCTACTAAAAATACAAAAATTAGCTGGGTGTGGTGGCATGGCACACACCTGTAGTCCCACCTACTCAGGAGGCTGAGGCAGGAGAATTGCTTGAACCTGGGAGGTGGAGGTTGCAGTGAGCCAAGATCAAGCCATTGCACTCCAGCCTGGGTGACAGAGCCAGACTCCATCTAAAAAAAAAAAAAAAAAAAAAAAAGAAAGAAAAGAGAAAGGAAAGGAAAAGAACAAAAGAAAGCAGTCAATCCAGAGGAAAATCAGCCAAATTAGTTTTGTGCCTGAATTTGTAAGTATATGCTTGAGGGGGATAGTGAGCCAGGGCCTCAGTCCCAAAAGCATACGTGTTTTCTGAGACATATACTATGGCTCTTTTTTCTGGAATAGTGTAAAAAATGTCAACCCTATTCTTTTCATCAGGATGGAAAAAGAAAGTCAAGAGAGGTTGAACAAAGTCTCCAGTGTCCCGGTGTTTGCAGCAAAATCGTGTCTTGTGTGCATGAACAGACAGGACCATGGACAGATCCACAGTGCATGGTTGCCATCCCCACTCCGGGCTTGTGAGGAATCCACTACCTTACATGCACAGTGGTGTGGCTGGGCTTGCCTGTGATGCTAGGGGTCTGGGCTGGGTTCTCTTCAGTGGCTGTGGCAGATAAGTCCTAGGAGGGAAATCGCAGTGCTCAGACTGCAGGACACTTAGTCAAGTGCTGAGCATGGAGAGCTAGACACTGGGCAGGAACTGAGACAGGAGATGGCACAGGTGGAAGTGGTCAGGACTCAATGGTGGGAGGCGCTATAGCTCCTGAGCCATTAGTGTCTGCTGTGACTCTTCCTCGTGGCAGATATGTGAGGGGCTGGTGACTTGAATTGTCTCAAAGGTAGAGAGTAGAGTCCAATAGGGTATATTACAGAAATAAAATGTCTAGAGGACCAAAGATCATTCATTCATTCATGATTCAGCAAACACCTACAGAGCTCTCTGTTGTCCAAGGCCTGTGACTGGTCCCGAGGAGGCAAAAATAAATAAGTTGAGGACCCTGCTTGGAGAAGCCCACCATTTGCAAAGGGTATCACTGAAATGATGTATTGCAACAAAATAACCCCACAGGTCAATCAGGAGGTCTGAGGGCATTCAGGGGAGTCCATCTCTTCTTGAAGCATGTGGAGCTGGAGGTGAGCTCTGACTGTTGCTGATGCAAAAAGACATTGAGACAGAAGTCCAGGGAGGCAGCCGGCTCACCGTGCACAGGCAATGCACTGCAGGGGCTGCATGGAGAACAGCGTAGCATGGAAAATAGTGTGGGGTAGAGAAGAGTGTGGAGAATAGTGTCATGTGCAGCTGCTGGAACACTGGGCAGATTATGTCAACAGAAGCTATTTCAAGGACCTGGAGAGGCATAAGCCACAGCCTTTATCATAGGCTAAGTCTTCCAGCTAATATTTACACAGCTTGGGGGCATAAAATATCAAACAGCTACAAATGAGCACAAGATTCTCTGTGGCTTCATGCTAAGAGCCTTCTAAAAAGGTCTTTGTAGGAAATAATCTGTGAATAAATAACAGAGAATAATTTAAAATATAAGAACCAGGTCTTATTTTACACTTTGACTAGGAGGATTTCTTTTGGTGTATGTGGTGTGTGTCTGCTTTTTGTGTCGTTTATTCCAGAGCCACATGCTTTGGCCTGGTGCTGTGACTTAAAGCTGATACCCTCAGAAGGTGAGCATCTTTCTGAATCTTGCTCAGCTACCCCTTCTGAGTCTTCAGCTTGCTGCCTCACTTGTCCGGCCCCCCAGGAGGGCAAATAGATATAGCTAGAATATTTGCTTCAAAAGGCATTGCTAATAATCACACACCAGGTACAAGTCCCAAAGAAAAGATTATGAGATTTAACTACATAAAGATTAAAATTCTCATAGGTCAGAATAGAATTGTAAGCAAATTGTGTCCAGCAAAAATGAGGAAAATGCCTGCAAAACATTTCACAGACATAAGAGTAGAATTTATTAGTATATTAGAACTCTCACAATTAAATAAGAAATATCAAACACCCTAGTGGAAAAGAATGCAGTGAGCAAGAAATTCATTAAAAAAGGAATCCAAATAGCAAAGAAACGCATAAAAAAAATACCCAGTTTCATTAATCAAAGTACAATGGGGCCGGGCACGGTGAATCATGCCTGTAATCCTAGCATTTTGGGAGGCTGAGGCGGGTGGATCACTTGAGGTCAGGAGGTAGAGACCAGCCTGGCCAACATGGTGAAACCCTGTCTCTACTAAAAGTATAAAAAATAGCTGGGCATGGTGACATGTGCCTGTAATCCCAGCTACTCAAGAGTTCAAGGCAGGAGAATTGCTTGAACCTGGGAGGCAGAGGTTGCAGTGAGCCCAGATCATGCCACTGCATTCCAGCCTAGGCGACAGAGTGAGACCCTGTCTCAAAAAAAAAAAAAAAAAAAAAAGTGCAACAGAATCATTAAATGCTTACAAGGCTGGTTAAACTTAAAATGAATATTCAAGCCCAGTGATTGTATGGTAAAATGAGCATTCTTATACACTCCCTACCGGGAGAGTATTTGGTTAAAAAAAAAACGTTTTAGGGGAAAATTTGGCAATATATTTTTAAGACACTAAAAATACTTATCTCTAGAAGAATTTGTTCTAAATAAATTATAAAATAAGTGTTCTCCTTTTTATAAATTTTTAACGCAAAAGAAAGTGTGCAGTAATGTAAACAAGAGGTTACACATTTTAGGATTATTTAGAAGAGCTAATAGCTGACATTTATTAAGTGCTAATTTGTTACCATTTATTTATTTAGTTGTTACAAAAAATTCTTCGAGGTATTACAGGCATACCTCTGTGAAAGGAAAATATCTTAGGCCCTTTCAAGCTGGGAACTACTCAGGGAAAATCTGTCTCCCATTCTGTTCAAGTCATCCCTTTTCTTTCAGGGATGGATGCATATTCTGATTGCCTTCTTTGAAAAGACTTATCAGAAACTCAAAAGAATGCAACCATCTGCCTCTCAGCTATCTGTGACCTGGAAGCCCCCAGTGGGAGGGCCTTGCTTTGCGCTGTCTCCGCCTTTCTGGACGGAACTAATGTATTTCTTACAAACTGATTGATGTCTCATGTCTCCCTAAAATGTATAAAACCAAGCTGTGCCCTGACCACATCGGGCACATGTCGTCAGGACTTCCTGAGGCTGTGTCAGGGGTGTGTCCTCAACCTTGGCAAAATAAAATTGACTGAAACCTGTCTCCAGTTTTCGGTATTCACAGCTCAGAAATATTGCAAATTCATTTGCAGGTGACCACCGTAAAGTGACTCGCATGAATTTTTTGACTCTCCAGTATATACAAAAGTTCTGTTTACACTATACTGTAGTCTATTAAGTGTGCAATAACATAATATGTAAAAAGTCTATACCTTAATTTAAAAATAATTTATTGCTAAAAATGCTAATGATTATCTGATCCTTCAGCAAACGTAATCTTTTTGCTAGTGGAGGGTCTTGGCACCATGTTGATGGCTGCTGACTAGTCAGGGTGGTGGTACCTGAAAGTTATGGTAGCTGTGGCAATTCCTTAAAACAAAGCAACAGTGAAGTTTCCTGCATCGATCAACTCTTCCTTTCATGAAGGATGCCTCTGTAGCATGTGATGCTGTTTGATAGCATTTTACCCCCAGTAGAACTTCTTTCAAAATTGGAGTCAGTTCTCTTAAATCTTGCTGCTGCTTTAGCAACTCAGTTTATGTAATATTCTAAATCCTTTGCTGTTGTTTCAACAATACTCATAGCCTCTTCAACAAGAATAGATGCTATCTCGAGAAACTACTGTCTTTGCTCATCCATTAGAAGCAACTAATCTGTCCAATTTTATCATGAGATTGCAGCAATTCAGTCACATCTTCAGGCTCCACTTAAAATTCTAGTTCTCTTTCTATTTCTACCATATCTTCAGTGACTTCTTCCACTGAAATTTTGAACCTTGAAGTCATCTGTGAGGATTGGAATCAACTTCTTCCAAACTCCTGTTAATGTTAATATTGTGACCTCTTTCTATGAATCACAAATGTTCTTAATGGCATCTAGAATAGTAAATTCTTTCCAAAAGGTTTTCAATTTACTTTGCTGAATTTCATCAGAGGAATCACTATCTATGGCAGATGTAGCCTTATGAAATGCATTTCTTAATAAGACTTGAAAGTCAAAATTACTCTTTGATCAATGGACTGTAGAATGGATGTTGTGTTAGCAGGAGTGAAAACATTAATCTCCTTGTACGTCTCACTCTTGAGTGACCAGGTGCATTGTCAATGAGCAGTAATGTTTTTGAAAGGAATCTTTCCTTCTGAGAAGTGGGTCTCAACAATGGTCTCCAAATATTCAGTAAACCATACTGCAAACAGATGTGCTGTCATCCAGGCTTTGTTGTTCTATTTATAAAGCACAGGAAGAGTAGATATGGCATAGTTTGTAAGGGCCCTAGGATTTTCAGAATGGTAAGTAATCATTGGCTGCAACTTAAAGTCACCAGCTGTATTACCCCCTTTGAGAGTCAGCCTGTGCTTTGAAGCTTTGAAGCCAGGCATTGACTTCTCCTCTCTGGCTATGAAAGCCCTAGAGGGCATCTTCTTCTGATAGAAGTCCATGTAAGTCTATGTTGTCTACATTGTTGTTGTTGTTTTTTTTTTTTTGAGATGGAGTCTCACTCTGTCACCTGGGCTGGAGTGCAGTGGCGTGATCTCTGCTTACTGCAAGCTCCACCTCCCGAGTTCACACCATTCTCCTGCCTCAGCCTCCCGAATAGCTGGAACTACAGGTGCCCCCCACCACACCCGGCTAATTTTTTGTATTTTTGGTGGAGACTGGGTTTCACCGTGTTAGCCAGGATGGTCTCGATCTCCTGACCTGGTGATCTGCCTGCCTCGGCCTCCCAAAGTGCTGGGATTACAGGTATGAGCCACCGTGCCCAGCCTATGTTGTCCACATTGAAAACCTATAGTTTACTGTAGCTATCTTCATGGATTATCTTTGCTGGATCTTCTGGATAACTTGCTGCAGCTTCTCCACTGGCTCTCGCTGTTCTACCTTACACTTCTAAGTAATGGAGACAGTTTCTTTCCATAAACCTCATGGACCAAACTCTGCTAACATCAGGCATTTTGTCTGCAACTTTTTTTTACCTCTCTCAGTCTTCATAGAATTGAAGACAGTTAAGACCTTACTCTGGAATGGGCTTTGGCTTAAGAAAGTGTTGTGGCTGGTTTGATCTTCAATTCAGACCACTAAAACATTTTCCACATCAGAAATAAGGCTATTTTTCTAAGCGTTTGTGTGCTCACTGGAGTTGTACTTCTAATTTCCTTCAATAACTTTTCCTTTGCTTTAATAGCCTGGATAACTGTTTGGCTTCACTTTTGACCTCGCTCAACTTTTGACGTGCCTTCCTCACTCAGCTGAATCATTTCTAGCTTTTGATTTAAAGTGACAGACATACTACTTACTCTTCCTGTCATTTGAACACTTAGAGGCCATTGCAGGGTTATTAATTGACCTAATTTCAATATTGTCACATCTCAGAGAACAGGGAGGCCCAATAAAAGGAAAAAAGACAGGCGAATAATGGGTCAGTGGTTCAGTCAGACACAAATTTATTAACTTGACCATCATGTGGGTGTCATCCATGCTGTCCCAAAATGATTACAATAGTAACATCAAAGATTGCTGACCATAGATCACTATAGCAGATTAATAATAATGAAATGGTTTGAAATACTACAAAATTTTCTGAAATGTAACACGGAGTCATTGAGTGAGCACAGGCTGTTGGAAACATTGTGCCTATAGACTTGCTGGATTCAGGGTTGTCACAAACCTTCTATTTGTTAACAATGCAATAAAACGGGGTGTACCTATACTATTATTGTCATGATTTTTGTTCCCAGTTAAAGAAAATGACGTTTAGCATGGCAGCAATTTACGCTGGGTTGTACAGCTTAATACATGGTATTACAATAGCTAATACATGCAATAACGATAGCTAATACATAGAATCAGGGTGTGACTCGCAGCCTTTTCTTTGGCTCTCAGTCTTCGAGTGGTGGCCACTGGGATACACCAATGCTTCCCACTATGTGGGTGAAAATTGGAAATAATATAAATGTTCAACGATAGAGGTACATGTTGTGAATATGGCACACTCACATTGTGAAATACTTGTGAGAAATCACACAATAGAAAAGTATTTATCAGCCAGGTGTGGTGGCTCATGCCTGGAATCCTAGCACTTTGGGAGGCCGAGGCAGGCAGAGCACTTGAGATCAGGAGTTCAAGACCAGCTTGGCCAACGTGGTGAAACCCTGTCTCTACGAAAAATACAAAAAAATTTAGCCGGGCATGCACCACCATGCCCTGTTGTCCCAGCTACTTAGGAGGCTGAGGCAGGAGAATCACTTGAACCTGGGAGGCAGAGGTTGCCGTAAGCCAAGATTGTACCACTGTACTCTAGCCTGGGTGACACAGCAAGACTCCGTCTCAAAAAAAAAAAAAAAAAAAGAAAAGAAAAAGAAAAGTATTTGTCAACATGAGAAATGAGAAATGTACTTAGAAATTAGTGAAGAAAAACAGGCTAGCAAAAAGATCTGCAGTGTGATACCATTTGAGTTAAAAATTTGAGTTATATTAATTTGAAAACTTCCACTTGAAGTGAAAACCAAGTTTCACTGTATGTGCAAAATTTAAAATAAACAGTCCACAAAACTAAAAACTAATTTCAAAGCCTGCAGGCCCCAAGGAATTGTAAGCTGGATGCTTTAGCATGCGGCCATGATATTTTGCTGGTGAACAGGACACTCCCTTTCATTGGCTTAAGAAGCACAAAGGTGCAACAGAACTTCAGACAGTCATTGTGGTTTTTCTCATGCTTGTTAGTTCGGCATTCACTGTTGCTATAATTTAGAGTCTAATCTTACATCTCAATCACTGCCACTTGGGCACTCACTAGTTGAGAAATGCATCCTTAAACAATAGCTTTAATATGGGTGCTGGATCTAATAAGCCTTAAAATAACATAAAAATTGCTGTAATTGTTTATTTAACAGAGAACACGGAAGTAAAAATGTGAGAGAGAATGTCAATGGAAGGAAAAGCACATTCAAGCAAGTTTACCTTTGTCAAAGGACCTTGACCAAACTTCAGCAAGCTCCTCTGGCCCAAGAGGGAAGAGCTTAGCCAAGTCTTCCCTTTGGCCTGCTGAGCACACCCATGATGTCCAATCAAACTCATGTGCTTCCACTTTTGGTATCTAATCCAGAGTTCCTTTTTCCTCTCCATCCTTGATACTTACCCAAGTTCCTCTTAGTAATTTTCCACCCGTGGACCCTCTCACCTGCCCATTGGCTGTAAGTCCCTATGTGCCCCTGTTGTTTTTGGAATTGAGTTCAGTCCCTTCCCTTTTGCAACATTCTATCCCTATTGCAGTGGTCTTGAGTAAAATCTGTCTTGTCACTTTTAACAAGTGACTGGTGAACAATTTTTCTTTACCACCTGTAACCTCACAAAAATCGTCAAAAATCCCAGCATGGACAATGGGGAAAATAGAGAAGTACTCGGAAACTGTTATTAAAGTCATCACCTTTGCTAATAACAGTGAATTTAGAGTATTCCTAAGCACTTAACTCCCATGGGAAAATTTGTCTTAAATTTGTCCTGGAGCCAGCTTGTAAATTTGAATCCTATTTCTGCAATTACTGGTCATGTGATCTTGGGCATGTCACATTGCCTCTCTGAGCTTCCATTTCCTCATCTACAAAACTTTGGAGTATGGAAAAGATTTGAAAATGCATCCCTTGGCTAACATGCAATTGTCTCTCACAAATAGAAAATATTCTAGAGGCTGGGAGCAGTGGCTTACGCCTATAATCCCAGTACTTTGAGAGGCCGAGGTGGGCAAATCACCTGAGGTCAGGAGTTCGAGACCAGCTTGGCCAACGTGGTGAAACCCCGTCTCTACTAAAAATACAAAAATTAGCTAGGCGTGGTGGTGGGTGCTTATAATCCCAGCTACTCAGGAGGCTGAGGCAGGAGAATCACTTGAACCCAGGAGGTGGAGGTTGCGGTGAGCCAAGATCGCGCCATTGCACTTCAGCCTGGGCAACAAGAGTGAAACTCCATCTCAAAATAAATAAATAAATAAATAAATAAAATCAAAACAAAATTCTAAAAGGACACGTGCCAGAATTTTGGGTGGTGGGATTCTAAGCTTATCTTTTTCTTCATGTTGTTCACTGTCCGGTTTTGAAATACAATTCATTCTTATTTACAGATTCCACATATGCAAATTCTCCTACTTGCTAAAATTCATTAGTAACCCCTAATTTCAATAAATATCAGTACTCATGGTGCTTTTGAGACCATTCAGGGACGTAGCGTGGTGGAGAATGTGCTTGTCCGATGCACATGTTCCCAGCTGAAGTTGAACAAGGGGACGTGGTGCCTTCTTGCTTCAGCTCTCATAATGTAATCATGTGTCCTTCTCTCCATCTATTTAGTGCCACATCCTTCACATTTTTATGTTTTTCTTCTTGGTGGTGATTTTGCTATTTAAAATGACTCCCAAATGTGGTGCAGAAGTGCTGTCTAGCCATCTTATGCACAAGACGTGCCTTATGGAGAAAATACATGTGTTAGAGAAGCTTCCCCAGACAGGAGTTACGGTGCTGTTGGCTGTGAGGCCAGTGTTAATGAATCAACATATATTAAATAAAGTGTCCTTTAAAAACATAAAAAGTTTATGTATTGATTGTTGACAAAAAATATTGGGATCGCTCTTCAGGAAACTGTATTTCCCCTAAAAGAAATGGTTCAGTATTCACTAATTCAGAGTTCATAGCCATGGCAACTGTTGTAGATAGAATACAGCTACCAGCAATAATGAGAATTGCCTGCATGTTACTTACGCAAGGAGGGAGGAGAGCATTAGTTTTGAAAAGCAGATGGTGCATAAGGGTGCAGTTCCATCTGTGACAGAATCAAGAGGAGGGAAGAAGACTAACTCTGAGGGGGCATTCTGCCCCAGGCTCTGAGCTGAGGCTTTTGTATGTTGTGTGACTGTGCCTTCATGCCCTCCTGAGAGGTCAGCATCACAGTTTTCATTTCCCAGATGAGGAGAGGGGCTCTAAGGGGCAAGCTTGTCTCTTTCAAATGCAGGTAAGGGGCAGAGGCAGGATTTCGACCAGTATTTGTCATTAAAGTTGGAACTGATCATAAAAATAAATGTGTGCTTCTAGTCTATTGAAATAAAGAGACACTGTGTTGTTCCCAGTTGTATAGCTGGTGAAGAGGAGAAGCAGCTTTTGCCTCAGTCCCAAATCCAGTGCCATTTCTATCTCCTACAGACATGGAGGGAAAGCGCTCCTTACTTGGGATCCAAGTGGCCCCCAGGGTATGCAGTCACTGCCCAGATGGCCCTACCCACGGCTTGCTTGGAATCCCCACCTTCCAGTTCAGAAGTTACAAAGTTTGCTCAATGAATCATTTTCTTTCTGCAGTTTTCACCTCTGACAGAGCCCAGGCACCATGAACACAAGTGAATTCCGAAGGAGAGGGAAGGAGATGGTGGATTACGTGGCTAACTACATGGAAGGCATTGAGGGACGCCAGGTCTACCCTGACGTGGAGCCTGGGTACCTGCGGCCGCTGATCCCTGACTCTGCCCCCCAGGAGCCAGACACATTTGAGGACATCATCAACGACATTGAGAAGATAATCATGCCAGGGGTAAGTGTGTACCCAGGTTCAGGAAACAGGAGGGCTAGCACTCACATAGCACCTACTGGGCTCTGAGCAATTCACATGCGTTATTTCAAGGAATCCCTAAGGCAGTCAGACTGGAGAGAAACTTCTGTCATTTCTATTTTACTACTGAGGAAACTGAGGCTCAGAGAGGTTAGGTAGTCCACCTCAGGTCAGACAGCTAGTACATGATGAAGCCAGGATTACAACCCAAATTCTATGGACTCCAAGGGCAGTGAGGCTCTTTACCCCAGGTTCCCTGAGACTTAGTCCCTGCCCAGAGACACCCGGTACGTAGAGCATGTCCTCATATACATTAGGAAGCGAGACCCTGGTGGCTGCTTTCAGATAAGTCAATTGCCCTAAATAAAGCACACTTCCACCATCTTTGAGTTTAGCAATAGGGTGGAAGAAACGTTTTATTTAGTTTATTTGAGAGTGGGCAGCATGGTACTGCCCACCAAGCCAGCCCTCTTTCTCTGAAGCCAGTAGGCCTGGGGTACACAGAGGGCAGAAATCAACAGGACTGGTCACTGTCTCTGATGCTCACTCACAGGGCAGCAGTGCTGGAGCTCAGAGAAACTTCCCTTCAGCTTTATGCTTCCACAGTAGATTTTCTCTGCCAAGGAGTTCACCTAAAAGCCTGTTGGTTAAAGTGGCTCTGGCCTAGTCAGGGTCCAGGTGGGAGTTGCAGCCTGGCCAGTTTCTAGATCAGGAATGTTTATGAGGGTGGCCAGACCTGCCCTTCCATGCAACAATGTGCAGAGTCCAGGCGGGGAAAATCTCCATGGGCTCCACTGGCTGATCGCTGCCACCATCCGGCATGCCTGTGGTTATAAGGCCCATGAACAATGACATGTGATTTTCATAGAAGAGGGGTCTGGGCTCATCAAGACCCACTCCCTCAATTCAGACAGAATGCCAAGGCCCTGGGAAGGTAGATGGTCAGCCAAGGTTATAGGACACTGATCATGGGACGAGGCTAGGCCTCAGGCCCTGGACCCCATGGACCAGTTTCTCAGTAGCTGAGCGCCATTCT
This sequence comes from Colobus angolensis palliatus, assembly GCF_000951035.1. Classification (NCBI taxonomy): domain Eukaryota; kingdom Metazoa; phylum Chordata; class Mammalia; order Primates; family Cercopithecidae; genus Colobus; species Colobus angolensis. The sequence continues at coordinate 4,371,909 of NW_012115910.1, forward strand.
CACCCCACTGCTCACATTTCTTCTTCCAGGGGATTCTCATTGGCATTTATGCTTTGAGCAAAGAACGGGATTCAGGTTCTTGCTAGAAATTGTGCAAATACACTAAGCTGTTCAGCATAAAACCCTTCGGGAGAGGTGTGGCTAAATGTCAGGCAGAGGGGAGTACAGGAGACTGGGGGAGGATTTGAAGTCTTTCTGCTTCCTTCTATGGGGATATTCACTGTGCGGAGCTGAGCTGGGAAATGCACAGGCGTTGGGCAGGGCGCCTGGGTGGAAGCTGCAGCCCACCAGCTGCTGGCTGTGTGATCGCAGGAAACCAGGTGAGCTCTTGGGCCGTGAGCGGGGCAAGTGCAGGACCAGCCATCTCAAAAGTTGCTGTGGACAGTGAAGCAGAAGAGCACACATCTGTCCCTAATCAAGAATCGCTTCTGTCCTTTTCCAGCCCAGGGGCCACAGGGAGGCAAGAGAGACAAAGGCACACGGGCCCTCCAGGTGCTGAGGGGGGAGTCAGGCGCAGGGCTGCTCTTACTCTTCTGGGCCCTGGGCGATTTGTCTTTGTCAGCTCCTTCCTCCCTAGAAATATGGAAAATTATGCTTTACAAATGCATTGGCATAAAGATGAATATATTAACATAGATTTTTTTTCTTTAACCTGAAAGTTCACTTTTTTTTCTTTTTTTCCTCCTGATTGTAGAAGAAATTCAAGCATTTTTTTCAGCCCCTAACAGTGTTGTAGGTCTGGACCTGCTGTGCTGAAGGCATCACAACCCATGCAGCTCCTCTCGGTCTCTCGGCCTCATCACCAACCTCCCCCTCCTGAGCCCCCAAGCCTAAACTGTGCTAGCTCCCTCTCTCCACCACTCCCCAAGCCCTGGCAGACCTGGGGTGGCTGTGGTTGTTAAATAAACCTTGCTGAACACTCCTAGTTCTTGGTGCGCTCTCTCAGTTGGCTGCCTTCACAATCAGGGGGTTGCTCATGCTACATCTTAGACAACATATATTTAACGATGAGTGCTATTGAGAAAGAAATGTTTGCATCTCTTCACAGACTGTAAGAGATATCTTACAGATATCTTAGCTTGGACTGCTATAACAAAGGACGTAGACTGGGAGGCTTAAACAACATTGATTTCTCACGGTTCTAGAGACAGGAGGTCTGAGATCAAGATATTAGGTTCAGGTGAGGGCTCTCTTCCTGGTTTACAGACAGCCATCTTCCCAGTGTGTACTCACATAACGGAGAGGTAGCCAGCTCTCTGCCTTTTCTTATGAGGGTACTAATCCCATTGTGGGGGGGCACTAATCTTATTAAGGGGACCCCACCCTCATGCCCTAATCACCTCCCAAAGATGCCGTCTCTTAATACCGTCACTTTGGGGGTTAGGATTTTGACACGAATGGTGCGCAGATACTCACATTCAGAGCAGAGCAGCCAAGCCCAATAGAGCGTATCTTCAGTAGCTGGGATTCTGAGCCAGGCCTGGAGGAAGCACCAGAGCACGTGCTTTCATTTTATCTGAGGGGATGACAGGGCCCAGAGAGGTGCAGTTAGTTGTCTGGGGTAACCCAGTAAATCAGGGTTCCTGCTGGACTTGCAGTCCAGGGGTGCTCCCAACACCGTGCTGTTCCCGCAGGCAGGATGGACATGGAGCACTAGCAGGAGACAACGGGGAACAGGGCAACGTCTCTCAGACACCAGCGCGTGGTCACAGCCTGAGAGGGGTCTGAATGGCAGTCTCTGTACCTTCTCCCTGCACAGGGGCTGAGGGTTGTCCTGAGGGCTTTAGGACTTTATTCTGTTCCTTCAGGGCAGGTACCGCGTTGGCAGAAACAAATTAAAGATGCAAAGACTAGGCTACACCTGCTCCTTCTCTGTCCTCCCCTGATCGTCCTCCCAGACTCTGAGATGTTTGAGGCTGGCGCCTTGTTACCATTGCTAGACCTTCCCAGCCCAGAGAGGCTCCCTGCCTGGGTGTCCACCACAACCCTCGCCTCCTGGATCCCAGAACCCCCTGCCCCCAAGCATACCACATGGAGCTGTCACTGCCTCTTATGGATCTCCTCCCAGGCCCACGTGAGCTTTTCCTCTGTGCATCACCCAGGGTGTGGCAGATGTTCACCTTATGGGCTGGAGAACGGTGGGATGCCCCTAGCCAGGGCAAATGGCAAGGGACAGTGGCCAGGCTGAGGGACAGCAGAGGCGAGACATCTGCGGGGTGATCAGTCGCTTGGCTGGAGGGAAGGCCTCGGCTCCTCTGGAAGAGCCAGGGGCAGCTGGAAGACCAGATGCATGTCTGTGGCTTGACTGAAGAAACCTTGAAAATCAGGCTCTTGGTTTTTGTTTCTGGTTTTTATGGAGACTTTAGTTTTTAGAGTAGTTTTAGGAAAACAAAGCTTTTGGCACAAAGAGATCAGTCTTGGGGCAGCACCTTCACTGACAAGAGCACCGGAGCAAGAACTTGAAGCACAGTGTGGTTTTTTGAGACTTCTTTTGTCACGGAAAATTATAAGGATTTTCCACTTTATTTTGGAGCTAGAACTTTTCCTTCTGAGCTAGCAAATACATTCCAGTATGAAAAAGTGAGCTGGTTTAAAGGGAGTGGGGACAGTAAGGTGATGTGTAAATGCTCCTAAATAGTGGAGGAAGGTACTGGGATGGCTGACATTTGGGGAACTGCACTTACCTAACTCTGGGTCTGGCTGCATCTGGCAGCTGGGGGCCACTGAGGTACCTGGGTTCTCTGCTCTCTTGAGGCCTGGCTTTCCTCGCTTCTGAGCAGCTGCTCCGTCCTCCCATGCAGGTGACGCACTGGCACAGCCCCTACTTCTTCGCCTACTTCCCCACGGCCAGCTCATACCCGGCCATGCTCGCCGACATGCTGTGCGGGGCCATTGGCTGCATCGGCTTCTCCTGGGTGAGTGTCCGGATGCACCTGGGGAAGGGGTCCTGGCTATGGTGGGATCCTGGGGTGGGGACACTGTACCTTTGCACATAGGACCTGAGCAGATGGCAGTGCTGTCTGTGGGCAGACAGGCCACTGTTGCAGGGAGGAGAAAGGATTCAGCCCAGAGAGGGTGCCTCTGAGGGAGCAGTGATTCAGAATAGAGAAAGTCTCAACAACTCAAAGCCCATTGTGTGCAGGCTGTGTTGGAAGCACTTGGTATGAACTAACATCATGGTCTGGGACCCAGAGTTTCTGCAGCTCCAGCCTGGGAATCTGCATTTCCCCAAGCAGCTCAGAGAATTTCTATATCCTCCAAAGCTTGAAAACCACTACTGCCCCTGTCTCATTCCATCTGTTCTCTGCCCGGCTGCTGCCCGGGGAGAGGCTCCAACCAGCCCATCAGATGTGCCCAAAGCCTTGGAGCAGGGGCACTCTGGAAAAGGGCCTAGCTCCTGCCTGCACACCACCAGTCCCACCCTATCTGGAGGCCAAATGCCTAAAAAAGTGCCTATTCAGAAGAACGGCAGGCAGGGCTGGCTCTACCCATGGCTGTCTGCTCCAGGCACAGATTACCGGAAAGATGCCTTCCTCCCAAATGCAGAGAGCTTAGAGGTAGAGCTGCCTGCTGATGGCCAGTGTCTGAGGGCGCTGCACCCTGCAGAGTTCCTCAAAACTCTTGGCCTTCGGGGTGCAGAGTGCTCATCTTGTTTGTGTCTTGGAGCCAGGTGGACTTCTGGGCATCAGTCTATGTGGCATGCTGTGATGCGTCAAGGAGCTGTCAATTAGGAATTTGCAGCACTGTGCCACAGGGCCCAGCTGAGCCACCTCTGCTTCACCAGCCTGGTGCTTGCTCTTCTTTGGGCTGGGGCTCTGGAAGTTGCCGGGTGAACAGGCATCATGGGCCCCACAGGCAGGGCTGAAGAGCCCATCAGGGCTGGCCTAGGCCAGCCAGTGTGGCCTGGGCTGAGCACACCCTCTCCTAAAGAGCATTTTCTATCACTGGATACTGTAGCAGATTTCATTTAGCTGTGCTGGTCCAAATCCATTCTGTCCCTGCAGAGGTACTTGTCATCCATCTCTATCTGCTCATTCTGGGACAGTCTGATTGCCCTGAGGCCTTGAAGGGGGTGCCTCACTGTCTGTCAGGCTGCGTTGCCTGATACCTGGTCCCTAGCAGAGAGCATAGGCTCCTGGTAGAGCTGGGCTTGGCCAGGCTCAGGTAGAACCCAGCAGGATGGGGCTGACCAGAAGGGAGAATGCACTCTTCTAACTTAGATCTTACTGGTGACGTATCAGGATGCTGCTGTGCACATCCAGGCACAAGAGCACCTTGGACCCCTTATGTTGGAGACTTTTATGAAGGTGGAGGCTCAATTCGCCTTTGGATGAAGTCCAAGACCAGCCTGTTTAGAGACAGGGGAGAGTTCATAGAGAAAAGTCACTGGGAGTTTAAAAGACAAGATCAATGGCTTCTTGGGATGCCCAGAGGGTGACAGCTGCCCGGCGCCCACTTCCTCATTCCCTTCACTTGTGACTATGGAGGACAGACCACCAGTGGGCTTTCTGACCCTTCTGTAACTGAACAAATGAATATACTAGCAAGCCCTCAGTGCCCATGCAGTGAGGCTCAGTGGAGTAAGGTTCATTATGGTGGCCCGTGTGTGCCTTCCCAATCACTCTCCTTGCATGAGTCTAGGTCAAACAGGCTTCAGGCCTTTGAATCGCATCTGAGATTGGGTGACTTTAATCTGGGCTTTAGTGGAAGACTAAATCCCCCCTTGTTACTGCTGCTTCCCAAATTCTGCAATGCCTGGCCTTTGGTTAATCCCTTCCCTCCCCCAACCGCAGGCAGCAAGCCCAGCATGCACAGAGCTGGAAACTGTGATGATGGACTGGCTCGGGAAGATGCTGGAGCTGCCAAAGGCATTTTTGACTGAAAAAGCCGGAGAAGGGGGAGGAGTGATCCAGGTAAGGTGGGAGCTGGGAGGGCCACTTTTGGGATGCATGGGCTCTGCACAGGACCATAGCTGCAGGTGGGGAAAGAGGTGCTCATGCTTCTTGTTAGGGCCTCAAATTTCTCCTGGAGAATAAACAAAACTGAGCTCTTAGGAAATCGCTGGTCTTGGGATTGGCAGGATCTGGATTAGGATCCCAGTGCTGTCTTTCACCTGCTTCCCCAGGGCAGGACACTCAGGTCTCAGGCCTAAAGCTATGGTAGATAGCACAGCAGCTATTTAACAGCAGGTGCATGGAAATAACAACTACAGCGACTACCATTTGTGTGGGGCTCCCCATCGCCGGCTACAATGCCTAAGCATTTTCCAGGCATTAACTCATTTAATTCTCACAACAGCACTATAAATTTTAAACCCCCCCTTTACAAGTGAAGAAACATTTTAATAGCCCATTTTACAGGGGAGGAAACTGGGACCCAGGACATTAGGTAGCTTGCCCCATGGCTCCCAGCTGGTAAGTTATAGACCCTGTATCTGTGTGGCTCAGAGCCTGTGATCTTCCTTGGAAGACAGCACAGGTGGTAGCTGTAACCAGGCTTCAGAGGCTATAAATGCTACTTGTCTTTGAACCAATCATTAACTTAAAGATGCTGCTGCTTCTGTGCAGCAACTTAATTCATTCTCTTCCTGTAACATGTATCTGTTGACAGTGACTGTGTGTCAGAGCTTACACCAGGAAACAAGATAGACAAAAGACAATCATGATGGAATTTCTATTCCACTGGAGTTGCAGGACAAATGGCACTGGGATGACTTTGACTTGATGCATTTAAAAAAGAAAAAAAAAAAAAAACCTCCTAGCATGAACTATGTTGAACCCAGTACTCTCCCTTAATCATTTTTCTCATGTCAAGTAGATGATAATCTCATTAGGGAATCATTGTTAACTTTGGGAAAAAGGGGCTTCCTTTTCAGATATTGTCTTCCACAAGGCTCTGAGAATTGATGAAGGCCCATTCAGTGGGTGAGAACAGTGAGGTACATAGTGGAGAGCACCTTTGTGCAAAGCACATGGCCAGTGTGGCCACGTGAAACTAGCAAGTCTCCCCACTCCCAGTTCTGAGAATGTGCAACAAGACTGATAATTTTATGTATTTGTTTCTATTGATGTTGTGACAAATTTAATGGCTCAAAACAAGACAAACTGATTATCTTACAGTCCTGTATGTCAGAAGTCTGACCTGGGTCTTACTGGGCTAAAACCAAAGTTGACATCTTGGAGGCTTCAGGGGCAAATCTGTTTCCTTGCCTCTTCTGACTTCTAGAGGCTTCCAAAATTTCTTGACTCACAGCCCCATTTCCATTTTCAAAGCCAGCTGTGTCCCATCTTTCTGACCTTTCTTTTGTAAACCCCAAATATCTGAGATGGGTCTCAATCAACTTAGAGAGTTTATTTTGCCAAAGTGAAGGATGCGTGCCCATGACACAGCCTCAAGAAATCCTGACGACATGTGCCCAAGGTGGTTGGGCACAGCTTGGTTTTATACATTTGAGGGGGACATGAGATGTAAGATGTACATTGGTTTGGTCTGGAAAGGTGGGACAATTCGAAGCATGAAGGGGGCTTTCGTGTCATAGGTAGATAAGAGACGACCGGTTGAATTCTTTTGAGTTTCTGATTAGCCTTTCCAAAGGAGGCAATCAGATGTGCAGCTATCTCAGTGGGCAGAGGGGTGACTTTGAGTTCTGTCTGTCCTTCATCCAAGAGGAATTCCTTCTGAGGGAGGCGTGTAGCTTTTTATCTTAGTAGCTATCTCTTTTAGGAATAGAATGGGAGGCAGGTTTGGCCTAAGCAGTTCCCAGCTTGACTTTCCCCTTTGGCTTAGTGATTTTGGGATCCCAAGATTTATTTTTCTTTCACACTTTCATGGTCGCATCTCCTTCTAACCACATATAAGATAAGAAAGTGGGTCTCCACTTGCAAGGACACATGTGACTGGATTGGGTCCATCCAGACAATCTGAGATAGTCTCTCAAGTCAAGGTTCTTAACTTAATCACATCAGCAAAGTCACCTTTTCCTTGGAAGGTAAACAGTTGCAGATTCTGGGGACCAAGACCTGGAATCTCTGGGAATGAGGATGCATTAATCTGCCTACCACATTCAGTGTGCTTCAGAGTCATGCCGGGAACTTGCTTATAATGCCTATTCCTAGACTCTGGGCCAAAAAATATGAAGGCGAATTCATCCGGATGACACTGAGATCCCTGAACAGGTCACATGCCGAGACTGATGACTGCCTTCTCTGTGACCCACAGGCCCTGTGGCCAGGCTCAGAGCCATCCCTCCATGTGCTCCTCCTTTGCATTCTTTGGTTATCTCACTTTCCATCAGACATAAGTGATATTAAATGAGAAGCTGATGAAAATGAAACGTCAGGCACAGTGGCTTACGTTGTAATGCCAGCACTTTGGGAGGCCAAGGCAGGCAGATCACTTGAGGTCAGGAGTCTGAGACCAGCCTGGCCAATATGGTGAAACCCTGTCTCTACTGAAAATATAAAAATTATCCGGGCGTGGTGGCGGGCGCCTGTAATCCCAGCTACTTGGGAGGAGAATTGCTTGAACCTGGGAGGCAGAGTTTGCAGTGAGCCAAGACCTCTCCATTGTACTCCAGCCTGGGTGACAAGAGGGAAACTCCATCTCAAAAAACAAAAAAAAAAGAAAGAAAAGAAAAGAAAAAAAAAGAAAAAACATCAGCTATGTTGTAAGCAAAGCTTCAGTACGTTGCTGTGAACTATACCATTCTACGTAACAGCAACAATGACTCAGCAATGATTCGGCAAATGCAACATGCTTCAGACCCAGCACAATTTTCTTCTTGTCAGTGGGTATGCAGCTGAAGAAGCCTCCTTGGCCAAGATCACAGCAAAGTTAGGCTGTCATAGGTGCCCTTCCAGCGAGGGGAGGGAGCTACTGCACACCGCCCTCAGCCGATGCTCTGTCAGCTGCGCTTTGCCTTGGTGAGGGCCAGATGGCTTTCTAGCCTCTGGAACATCAGTCCTGATTCTCCAGGGAACAGAGGGCAGCAGCAGTCAGGGACCCAGTGGGACAGCCACGCGAGAGGGCGTGGCTTTGATTCCAGGCAAGGGCATGCATAGTCTAACCCTTTACAAGAGGCCTGGATGTTGGTGGCCGACTTACTTTTTCTTTTAGTTTTATACATGGGCCAAGATCTACTTTTCCATTTCTTTTCCATTTGTTCCCCTCATTTTTTTCTTTGTTTTGTTTTGTTTTGTTTTTAGACGAAGTCTCATTCTTGTCACCCAGGCTGGAGTGCAGTGGCACGATCTTGGCTCACTGCAACTTCTGTCTCCTGGTTCAAGCGATTCTCCTGTCTCAGCCTCCCAAGACGCTGGGATTACAGGTGCCCACCACCATGCCTGGATAATTTTTGTATTTGTAGTAGAGACAGGGTTTTGCCATTTTGCCAGGCTGGTCTCAAACTCCTGACCTCAGGTGATTCACCCACCTCGGCCTCCCAAAGTGCTAGGATTACAGGCGTGAGCTGTAGGAGATCAGTCAGAGTGGTGGGAGAAACTATAAGGAAAAGGAGCAGGTCTTCTGAAAGATCAGAAGTTTCTGCAAAGCTCCAGGGGAGAATAGCGGAAGCAGCTGTTCTATAGCCCTGAGGCAGAGGGCAAGGAGTAGGTACAAGGGTGTGTAGAGGAATTTATCTTGGTCAAGCTTGTTTGTTAGAAGTTGTCCAGGAACTGACCTTGGAACATCCTCGCACGTGACTCCCTGAAAAGGGAACAATACATGTTAATTATCTACAGGTTGTTTTTTGCTCCAGGTTTTCAGAATTGTGCTTGCACTCAATAAAAGCAAGCTTCTCCAGCTTCTCGGGGCTGCTCTCTGGCCACTAGAGCCAGGCAGTCACCTAGCTGCTCTTAGCTGCCTACCTATGTCTGAGCACTCATTTCATCTATTGGCCAGGGTCTGCAGGACAGACCCAGCAGTGAGCCACTGCACCCAGTCTGTTCCCCTCATTTTGACCCTCCCCAGCATTTGGTGAGCCCTGCTGATCCTTGCAAGACTCAGCTTTACGCAGTGCAGATATTTTTCTTCTACTGTATGTTAGTTATTGTGGGCTATGTCACTCTTTTTCAGGGGCTTCAATTTTCCACATATTGGGTACCTCTTCCATGATTTCTCTCTTTCTTTTGATATTTCCCTTTTTTGTCATCTTCTATATTTTTGGGAAGCTTTTCATGGTTTTCTCCACATGATTATGTGATTATGGACCTGGTGCAGTGGCTCACGCCTGTAATCCCAACACTTTGGGAAGCCGAGGCAGGTGGATCATTTGAGGTCAGCAGTTTAAGACCAGCCCGGCCAACATGGTGAAACCACATCTCTACTAAAAATACAAAAATTAGCCGAGTGTGGTGGCATGTGCCTGTAATCCCAGCTACTTGGAGGCTGAGGCAGGAGTATCATTTGAACCCAGAAGGTGGAGGTTGAGGTAGCTGAGATCGCGCACTGCACTCCAGTCTGGGTGACAGAATGAGACCCTGCCTCAAAAGAAAAAAAGAAAAAAAAGATTGTCCCCTTTCCACCTAGACACTGGACATTCATGGTAAAAACAAAAAGACACAGGAGCTTTCTTGTCATATTCCTTGTGTTATTTCAGTATCTACATGTGAATATATGTACACAAACAAAATTGAAATGATACAACACGTATGGATTTTCCGCATGGTGCTTTCCTTATCATTTTATTGTGAGCATTTCCCACTATTTAAATATTCTTTGAAAAAAGTGGCTGGGCATGGTGGCTCAAGCCTGTAATCCCAGCACTTTGGGAGGCTGAGGCGGGCGGATCACAAGGTCAGGAGATCGAGACCATCCTGGCTAACACGGTGAAACCCCATCTCTACTAAAAAATACAAAAAACTAGCCGGGCGAGGTGGCGGGCGCCTGTAGTCCCAGCTACTTGGGAGGCTGAGGCAGGAGAATGGCGTGAACCCGGGAGGCGGAGCTTGCAGTGAGCTGAGATCTGGCCAGTGCACTCCAGCTTGGGTGACAGAGCGAGACTCCATCTCAAAAAAAAAAAAAAAAAAAAAAGACAGAAAAAAGAAAAAAGTATTACTCCATGATTTTCTATGATGCATCACAATCTATATAAATAATACCTAAAATATTTGTGTTGCATCAAATTTTTTATTCTTATAAAAACTTTTGGAGGACACCCTTTAGGATGAAGTGCAACAATCTTCCAAGATGATCAGCTTCCTCCTGGGGCTCTCCTGGCTGTGTTCATTGTTTAACATTCACACTCCCCACTAAATCAAAATGGAACAAAACAAAAATTGAAGCATTTCTAGGTCATTGTATTTTATAACAAAAACAGTTTCATATTCAATTTTTTTCAGCAGCCCAAAGTGATTTCTCTAATTATATACCCCTCAGAAAAATCTTATCAATCCCCCATAATATAAGGTGTGTCTATTATAATAATAGCTACTTTTCATTGAATAGCAATTATGAGCTTGGCTATGTTTTAGCCTATGTCTTGCGCTTTGTGTTATTGCCTTCATCCTCAAAATTTTATGAAGATTGATTGCATTATGGACAATCTTTTTCATGGATGATGATATTGAGGCCCAGAAAGTCAGTAGAACATGCATTGCAGCAAAAGCGAATTAAAGCAAAGGCTAGTAGGAAAGACAACCAGAGTTATCACTGCTCATCCCTGACCGTAGGCTTGGGTTGGTGTCCAGAGATGTGCATGCTACTATGGGCTGCATTTTCATTTCATTAAAGACAATCTCGTTTTTGAGAGACCATACAAGTTCTTAGCATTTGGGTAGGAATATTCCTGGTATTTCTCAGCCCCCGCTTTAACATAATCTTCTTGTGAGCCCAATCCACTCAGTTTTTTTCTGGATGAAAGCAAGAAATGGAATCTGTGTTTGCCACCGGAAGCTCACCCTTCCCAGCAGACAAGGCTGATTGTCTATAATTGGTGAGGCCCCAAAGAGCACAGGAGCATGGTGACAGCCTGTGAGCCAGCCTGCGTTATCGATCCCCTCAGAGCTGTAATCACAGCTGTAGGCGTCAGTGCAGTGATGGGTGTCTGAATCAAATGACAAATTGTCGTTCTGAGGCTGGACAAACGTGGGCTGCAAAAATGGTCTCTTAATTGGGTTTGAAAGCTCTTGTGGAAGAAAAGCCAATTTTTTGCTCTGAAAAAACCAGAAGACGAAAGGACATTTCTGCTCACGGCATCAGCAGCCGGAAGCGTCAGACCTCACCAGCATCCCCTCCTGCCTCTCGAGCAGGCTTGCCATGGCAACCTTTGTCTGCTGCTATCGCACAGAGCCATCATTCCTGCTCTACTGTACCACACGTCACCCTCCCTGTGCTTCTCTCTGCGAAGATCTGCTGCCAGCAAAGTGCATAGAGCTCCACCTGACATCATGCTTGAGGCCACCAGGCCACCCTGGTGGCATCAGGGCAGTGTGGTTCTAGATGTGCTACTGATGATTTGCTCCTTCAGGCTTTTAAAAAATCATTTTGTTGACTTAAGAAGGTGAATTTTCTCTTAGGACATGAACTAAGCTCCCCCATTCCCCCCCAGAAAAAAGCCATAATGAGTTATCATGGTGATTCAGGTATTCAGGTGATTCATGGTGACTCATTTCATTAGAATGTTCAGAGAATGAACACCTGTGTTCCAAGGCTTCAAGCAGAGGGTAGAATTTAGCCGGGGAAGCGGCAGTCACGCCTGCTTGTCAAGCATGAGAACAGGGAACCGTGCCTTCCACTAGGCTTTTCATGTTACATTTTCAATGAGAACGGGTGGGACATGACAAACAAAATGTGTGTGGGCACAGATAGGGGGACGGGAGGAAATCAGGGAGAGGAATGATGGGGTGCATGGGAGAAGTGTAAGTAAGGTACAGTGCCTGCTCTCAGGGAGCCTGGGTTTCCTGGGATGGCTGATTTAGCTTTGCCAGCCAATATTGTTTTCCCCACTTCTCTCTCCTCTGGCCAAGGTTTGTAAACCTGGCCTAAAACAATGTCTAAAATCATTGCTCATGAAAATATAGCCTGAAGGAAATAAAGTACCCATTTTAGATGCTGAGTTAAGAGAAGCATGTATCTGTATATTTGAACCCATCCATTAGTGCTACAGAAACATGAATAAATGTATTTATCTTTCAGTATTACTGTCTCTCCAAAGGATGTGGGTTGGCTCAAAAGGATAAGTAAAAGTAGTGTCATGGCGAAATCAAAATGAGAAAGTGAGGTCAATGAAGACAGTATCAAATGTTAAGAAGAGAGGTTAGCATTTCTACTTAACTATTATATATTTCTCTTTAAAAACCTATCATGTTATAAACTTTTTCAGAGTCAACAAGAATCTACCTTCTTTTATTTGCCCTTTCTCATGTCCTTTCATACTGGTCGGTAGATGGGTTTCTCCTAGAACTTACTTAAGAGGGAAGGTGCTCACCGCCCCTACCTTTCTAGGCTCATGGCACCCTAAAAGGGCAGGTGTGGGCTCACTCCTAACCATGCCCTACCGAGCTGCTGATTTGGGGCAAGTTATTGAACCTCTCTGCGCATCTGTTTCCCCACCTAAAGATGTTAAAACACAAACATGGGATTATTTTATGGCTTAAATGGGATAACATAGCAGGCACTGAATCCATTAGTTTGCCAGGGGTGCTCTAACAAAATACCACAGACTGGGTAGATCGAAGAATTTCTTTCCTCACAGTCCTGAAGGCTGCAAGTCCAAAATCAAAGTGTCCATGGGGTTGGTTCTCCTGGGGCCTCTCTCCTGGGCTTGCAGATGGCCACCTTCTCCCTGTGTCCTCACGTGGTCTTCCCTCTGTGCACACACATCTCTGGGGGCCAAATTTCCCCTTCTTTTTATTTATTTATTTTTTTTAGACTGGGTCTCACTCTGTCGCCCAGGCTGGAGTGCAGTATTGCAATTGTGGCTCACTGTAACCTCCTCCTCCCAAGCTCAAGTCATCCTCCCACCTCAGCCTCTTGAGTAGCTGGGACTACCAGGCACACCACCATGCCTGGCCAATTTTTGAATTTTTATAGAGATGGAGTTTCGGTATGTTGCCCAGGCTGGTCTCGAACTCCTGGGCTCAAGTGATCTACCCTCCTCTGCCTCCCAAAGTGCTGGGATTAGAGGCAGATTTCCTCTTGTTATCAGGGACGTGTCAGATTGGATTAGAGCCCAGTCATGTGACCTCATTTTCTTTTAATTACCTCTCTAAAGAGCCTATCTCCAAATATGGTCACATCTGAGGTCCTGGGGGTTAGGGTTTCAACACATGAATTTAGGGGGACACAATTCAGCCCGTGTCTTTAGGGATCAAAAGAAACCCTTCAAGGCATCTCTTATTCTCAAGGAAAATGCACCCCCATTTTATAAACAAATGCAAATCGCTCTGTCCAAGTGAATATGAAGACAGAGGTGGGCTTGCATGCTGGTGCCCTGGGCTGTTCTCGTCAGATGGAGACAGGAGCAGTCCTCCTGGGCCGGGCTGGGATCAGTCCATGAGGAGAAGCTCTCACAATCCCTGGCGCAGGAAAGTGGTCAAAATGTTATCTGCTGCTGTTACACAAAATAGACCCACCAATGGCAAACTCATACTAAGAGATGAAGTGGTGGTCTCAGGTGACAAAAATATTAGTTTTCTCCTAAGCAAAGGAGAGTGAATTTTGCCATTTCAGATGCATATTTTAAGAAAGCTATGAACACAAAACAATATGTCTTCCAATAATGTAGATACCAATGCCTTCGCTATGTTTTGGATTTCATTTGGACCTTCCCTTGAATTTAGGGAAGTGCCAGCGAAGCCACCCTGGTGGCCCTGCTGGCCGCTCGGACCAAAGTGATCCATCGGCTGCAAGCAGCGTCCCCAGAGCTCACACAGGCCGCTATCATGGAGAAGCTGGTGGCTTACTCATCCGATCAGGTGAGTGTACTGAGTGGGTATCAGCCAAGACTTCAAGACCTAAATGTTTGGTTTTATGTTAAATTCAAACCAAACCAAACCAAACAGCATCCTTCCAAATCTAAGAGCAGTTCCTCAGGTATCACTAGATAGAGACCTGAACTAAAGGGAAGCGGTGAATTCTTGGGTGGGAACTGGATAGATCAAGCTAAAAAGGAAATAAATGTGTGGAGACATCACTGTCACTGGCTCTGTCACCTTTTCTACCAGTGCAGACTTACGTTGTGATTATCTGGCCTGCCTTCCGAGCACCATTGTAGAGAAACTGGACATGGGGATCAAAGTCCTGGGCCCTAACTGCAGCTTTGTTATTCTGTGATCTCAGGCCCCTGGGTAGGGTCAAGCAGGAGACAGTAGTGGTGAGGGCTGCAGGGCAAAAGGTGGCCAGCTTTCATGAGAATTGCCTTTCCTGAGAATCTCTGAGAGAGGATGGATCTGCCACAGTGGTGATGCCTTTTGGCTGGTTTCTTTCCTCCAGGCACTGTTTACTGAGCCTGGCCACCAAGCTCCCCAAGGCTCCACAGTCAGGGGCAGCTGACAGATTTGAGCCTAGGATTTCTAAGTCCACCCCTGGGATCTACCTTCCAGGGTCTCGCTGCTTGCTCTTGAATTCAAACAAATGAAAAACTTCATGAATATTGACCCTGCACTCTACCCTTGTTAGTGCCCGATTCTTCAAACTTAAAAGCAAGATTCCACAGGAATAGAAACAATTCCAGGAAAAAAAGCGGTCTCATGAAGGTGCAGGGGAGAGGGAGGAGTCAAGAGCAGTTCTGCCCCTTGTGCCCTGAGAGTAATCTTGTGTTTGCAATGTTGGCTGCTCTCTGTGGATCCAGGGTCTGGTAATAACCGCATGCACACACCTGTACAAATCCAACTCTGCTGTCTTCCTTCCAGGCACACTCCTCAGTGGAAAGAGCTGGGTTAATTGGTGGAGTGAAATTAAAAGCCATCCCCTCAGATGGCAACTTCGCCATGCGTGCGTCTGCCCTGCAGGAAGCCCTGGAGAGAGACAGAGCGGCTGGCCTGATTCCGTTCTTTGTAAGTTCAGCAGCACTTGTGGCTCCTGGCCAATAAAGTGAAACCCTGTTTCTACTAAAAATAACAAAAAAAATTAGCCGGGCATGGTGGCGCATGCCTGTAATCCCAGCTACTAGGGAGGCTGAGGCAGGAGAATGGCGTGAACCGGGGAGGCGGAGGTTGCAGTGAGCCGAGATTGCGCCACTGCACTCCAGCCTGGGCGACAGAGCGAGACTCTGTCTCAAAAAAAAAAAAAAAAAAGAATTAATCTTTGAGAAATGGTTTTTACCTCCAATTTTTTTTTTGTCGATTCAAGTTACTTCCCGAGTTACTTCCCATGAATAGCTAACGTGTGACTGGGGAAGTCATGGCCGGTATGATTTTATGTAAAATTTTATCCTAATCTGGTAGGTCATGGAAGAGTCGGGAGCATAAGCAAATCAGTATAATGTGGAAGGACTGACATGGCTCAAAGCACACAGAGCAAGGTGACAGCAAGGTGACATTTTGAAGGATGCAAGGAGATCAAGTCTGCCAGGAGATCAAGATGTACCTGCCATCTTATCCCAAATGTCTGTCTCTACCCTCCTGCTCTGCTTTGTCTTTCTCCATTGCGTGCGTCTCCACAGGCCATACAGATTTGTTTCTATATGTGTTTACTGCTTCCTTCTTCCCAACAGAACGTGCGGGGAGGGAAGGTCTATCTGAATCCCTGCTCTATCCCTAGCTCCTGAAACAGTGCCTGGCACTGAACAGAAGATCAAGAAATAGTTGTCAAATAAATAAAGATTTGGAAAAAAGATCATTCAGGTAGAAAGAACGATCTCCCTTAAAATTCCCACAAACAATTTCAGTACAATTTGAATAGATTCTATTTAAATGAGGTGAGTTTCTTTGAACCTATCGTGTCAATATTAAGACTCATTAGAATACTCTGACTAGGGAAAAATAAATCTATCAAAACACACTCTTTTAGGTTTCAAGGATGAAAACAATGCAGGAAACATCACTTAAAATGTTGAGAAGATTGTATTTTACAAAAATTTCAAAACTCGTAAAACAAAAAGACAAATGCTGGCAAGAACTACTTATAGCATATGTTATAAAGGAAATCTTAAAAAAGAAGACTTACGTATCAATAAGCAAAAAGGCAACATTCCAGTGGAAAAACATGTGAAATATATGAAGTATCAGCTTTGTATATAACCACAAAAAACTAAGAAGAACGCAAAACCAATTCTGATCTTCCAATAACCAAAGACATGCAAATTAGTTGCTGAGAGAGGTATGTTAAAATCTCACACTGTGAGTGTAGATATGTCTATTTCCACTTTTATATCTGTTAAATTGTGTACATATTTTGAAGCATATTAATTTGGTGCATACACATTTAGAATTGTGATCTACCTGGTGAATGATCATTTATCACTAGGAAACGCCTTTTATATTTCTAGTAACGCGTTTTGTCCTGCAGCCTACTTTGTCTGACATTGCTATAATTACATATGTTTTCTATTGACTAATGTTTGCATGATATAGACGTTTGCCATTCTACTTTCAACCTCCCTGTTCATTTATATTTAAGATGTATTCTGTGAAAGCAGCATTGATTGTTGCTATTTTAAAAATTTGTTTTTAAAATCCAGTGTGATGATTGATATTTATTTTGTTCATTTACACTCAAGGTAGTTATTGATACTTTTAAATGTTATCTACTGTCTTACTATTTGTTTTTTATTTGGCCCAACTATTATATGATTGCTTTTCTCTATGTTCTTGCTTCTTCTTGGATTAATTATTTCATATTATTCCATTTTCTTATCTCTGCATTTTCTTATTTCCATTTGGCATCTTTTCCTTTAGTCTGTAGAATTCCCTTTAGAAATTTTTAGTGTGAATTTGATACAATGAATTATTTCGGTTTTGTTATTCTGAAAGTGTTTTTATTGTGCATTCACTCTGGGAAGATATTTTTTCTGGATATAGAATTCTAGAGTGTTTGGTAGCTAGTTCTATTTTTGGTACTTTGTGTAAGTCCATTGAATTCTTTCTTCCTTGATTTCTGTTGAGATGTCAGTTGTAATTTTAATGTTGTGATGATGAAGAACATGTAAAAATATGACCTCCTGTGTTGCCACTGGGAGTGCTGCTTGTTTTTTGTCTTTGTTTTACTGTGATACAAGGATAATTTTCTTTGTACTTACTCTTCTTGAATTTCACAGAATTTCCTGTATCTGTAATTTGGTGTCTCTCTTCAGTTTTGGAAAATTCTAACCTATTATCTTCCCAAAGTTTTCCTCTCTTCCTTTCCTCTCTCCTCCCATTCTGGGACTCTGATTATGTATATGTTAAATCTTTCTGCTGACTGCCGTACATCTCTTATGCCCTTTTACATGTCTCATATTCTTCTTTTTTTTTTTATCTCCATGCTTCAGTCAACTTATTTACAATTTACCAATTCTCTCTTTAACTATGCCTAGCTGATAAACATGTCATGTTCATAATTCTAAACATTAAAAAATTTTAGCTTATTTTAACTTATTTTATTTTTTTGAGACAGAGTCTCACTCTGTCACCCAGGTTGGAGTGCGGTGATGCAATCTTGGCTCACTGCAACATCTGCCTCCCAGGTTCAAGCGATTCTCCTACCTCAGCCTCCCAAGTAGCTGGGATTATAGTCGTGTACCACCATGCCTGGCTAATTTTTGTATTTCTAGTGGAGACAGGGTCTCATCATGTTGGCGATGGTGTTCTCGAACTCCTGGTTGCAGGCGATCTGCCTGCCTCAGCCTCCCAAAGTGCTGGGATTACAGGTGTGAGTCACCGTGCCCGGCCAACTTTTTATTTTGAAATAATTGTAGATTCATAAAAAATTACAAAGTTAGCACACAGCAACTCTGTGCATTAACCCGTCACCCAATTTCCCCTAATTGTTCCAACTTATATAACTATAGTACCATATCAAAGACAGGAGACTGACACTGGTTCATTGTGTGTGTATAGGTCTATGTCATTTATCACAAGTGTGGATTCATGCAGCCACCATGCCAATGAGAATACTGAAATCGTGTAGCACCACAAAGGTCTGCCTCTGCTATTCCCTGATAGTCACTCTAACCCTCCTGATCTCCCACCATCATCACCCGTTGGCAATCACTGATACGTTTTCTATCTTCACACTCTTGTCATTTTGAGAATGTTATATAAATGGAATTATACAGTATGTGACATTTCAAGATCAGCTCTTCTCACTCAGCGTAATGGCCTTGAGATCTATCCAAGTTGTTGTGTACATCAATAGTTTGTTCCTTTTTGTTGCTGCACTGCAGAGGTTTGGTACCATATTATCTGTACTACAGTTTGTTTACCCATTCACCTGTTGAGGGGCATTGTAGTTGTTTCCATATTTTGGCTATTACAAATAATGCATCCAGGAACATTGATTTATAGGTGTTTGGGTGGACATGTGTTTTCATTTTTCTGGGATAAATGCCTAAAAGTGCAATTCAGGATCCTATGGTAGTTATTACATTTAATTTTTTTAAAAAAGAAACTGACAAGGTATTTTCCAGAATGATTGTATTATTTTACATTTCCATTATCAATGCTTGAGAAAATCGGGCTCTTTACATCCTCATCAGGATTTAGTATTGTCACTATTTTTTATTTTATCCATTTTGATAGATATGTATTAATATCTCATCATGGTCCTAATTTGCAGTTCCCCAATAATTAATGAACATCTTTTCATGTGCTTATTCACTATCTGTATGTCCTCCTCAGTGACATGTGTCTTTATGACTTTTGCCCATTTTCTAACTGGATGATGGATTGATTTTTTAAATTAATAAGCTTAATTTTGTTAGAGTTGTTTTAGGCTTACAGAAAAATAAGCAGGAAGGACATATACCTTCTTATATCCCAACCTTCATTTTCTCCCATTATTAGCATCCTGCAGTAATGTGATACGTTTGTTAAAATTGATTCACCAATACCTAACATCCATAATTTACCTTAGGGGTCACTATGTCTATTGAATTTTCTATGTGTTTCAACTAGTGTGTCTACCATTTCAGTGTTATAGAGAATAGCTTCACTGCCATAAAAATCCCCTGTGCTCCACCTATTTATCCCTCTCTCCCTCCACTTGAACCACTGGCAACTGCTAATCTTTTTGGCTGTCTCCATCATTTTTTTCTTTCTTAGAATGTCATACAGATGGAATCATACAATATGTAGCCTTTTCAGACTGACTGATTTCACTAACATGTATTTAAGTTTCCTCTATGTCTTTTTGTACTAGTTTATTTCTTTTTATTGTTGAATGCTGTTTTCTGATATGAATATGCCACAATTCATTTATGCATTTACCTATTGAAGAACATCTTGGTTGCTTCCAAGTTTTGACAATTATTAATGAAGTGCTATAAGCATTTGTGTGCTGGTTTTTGTGTGTACACACGTTTTCAACTCATTTGGTTAAATATCAAAGAGCACAATTGCTGGATCATATGGTAAGAGTGTGTTTAGTTTTATACAAAAAGGCTGAACTGTGTTTCAGAGAGGCTGTACCATTTTGCATTCCCACAAACCATGAATGTTAGCATTGCTTTTTCCATATCTTTGTCAGTTGTTAATTTTGTCAGTGTTTTTGATTTTATCCATTCTAATAGATGTATAGTGGTATCTTATTGTTACTTTACTTGAAAATTCTCTAATAACATATGATGTTGAGCATCTTTTCATGTGCTTGTTTGCTACATGAACATCTTCTTTGGTAAGATGTCTGTTCAGGTCTTTTGCTCACTTTTTAATTAGATTGTTTCATTATTATTGTGTTTTAAGAATTCTTTGTGTATTTTGGGTACCAATCCTTTATGAAGATATATGTTTTGCGAATGTTTTCTACCAGTCTTTAGCTTGTCATTTTGTCCTTTAAACAGTGTCTTTTGCAGAGCAGAAGTTTTAATTACAATGAAATCCAGATTATCAATTACTTATTTCATGGATCATGTTTTTGGTGTGGTCTCCAAAACTTCATCACCAATCCTAAGGTCATCTAGGTTTTCTCCTACGTTATCTTCTTAGAAATTTATAGTTTTGCACTTTAAAACATTAAAATAGATCTAGGTCTATGATCTATTTTCAGTTAATTTTTGTGAAAGGTGTAAGGTCTACGTCTAGATTCATTTTTTGCATATAGGTGTTGATGTGGTTTGACTCTGTGTCCCAACCCAAACCCATGTGGAATTGTAATCCTCAGTGTTAGGGGAGGGACCCGGTGGAAGGTGACTGGATCATGGGGATAGATTTCCCCCTTGCTGTTCTCATGATAGTGAGTGAATTCTCATGAGATCTCACTGTTTAAAACGTGTGTAGCACCTCTCCCTTTGCTCTCTCTTGCTGACCATGTGAAGATGTGTTTGCTTCCCCTTCACCTTCTGCCATGATTGTAAGTTTCCTGAGGCCTCCCCAGCCATGCTTCCTGTATAGCCAGTGGAACTGTGAACCAATAGTTCCTTTCTTTGTAAAGGAGCAGTAAACTTCTTTCTTTATAAATTACCCAGTCTCAGGAAGTTCTTATAGCAATGTGAGAACGGACTACTACAGATGTCCAGTTGTTCCAGCACCATTTATTAAATACTACACTTCCTCCATTGAATTGCTTTTGTTCCTTTGTCAAAGATCAATTGACTTCATTTGTGTGGATCTATTTCTGTTCAATCACTTAATTGTCTCTTCCTTTGCCAATACCATATTGTGTTGATTTATAGCTTCCTACTAAGTATTGAATTTGGGTAGTGTCATGTCAGATCTCCAACACTGTTGTTTAACATTGTGTTGACTATTCTGGGTCCTTTGCCTCTTCATATAAGCATTAGAATCCATTTAGCAAAATGCACAAATTAACTTTCTGGGATAACAAATTATATGGGATTTCATTTAATTTACAGATTTTATTGAAATAACTGACATCTTGATGATATTGAGACTTCCTATCCATGTATGCGAAATATGTCTGCATTTATTTAGATATTTTAAAACATTTTCTTCATTAGAATTTTGTAGTTTTCCTCATATAAAGCGCATTCTTTTTTTGACCTTTTTTTGGTGCTGGTGGGAATGGTTTATATTTTATTTTCAAATTTCATTTTTTTAATTGCTGGATAATAAGAAAGCAATTACCTTTTGTCTAATATTATATTTTATCTACAGCTTGCCATAATTGCTTACTTAGTTCTGGAGAGTTTTGTTTTGGTTTATTCTTTGGGATTTCTACATAGATAACCATGTCATCTGCAAAGATGGTTTTCTTTTTTTCCTTCCAATCTGTATATCTCTTATTTCCTTTTCTTGTCTTATTGCATCAGCTGAAACTCTCAGAACAATGTTGATAGGAGTGGTAAGAACGGACATCCTTGCCTCATCCCTGATCTTAGTAGAAAAACATCTAGTTTTTAATCATCAAATATGATGTTAACAGTAGGTTTTTCTTTCAAGTATGATGTTAACAGTAGATGTCATTCATCAAGTTGAGGATGTTCTGCTCTAATCCTAGTTTGCTAGGAGTTTTTATCTTGAACAAGTGTTGAATTTTGTCAAATACTTTTCTGTATCTATTTACATAATCATGAGATTCTTGTCCTTTAGTTTGTTGAAATTATAGATTATATTATTTTCATATGTTGAATCAGCCTTCCATCCTGAAATAGATCTCAGTTGGTTGTGATATACAATTTTTTTTACATTGTTGGATTCAATTTTCTAATATTTTGTTGAGAAATTTTGCATCTATATTTATGAGAGATATTCGTCTATAGTTTTATTTCTTGCAATGCCTTTGTAATACTGGTCTCATAGAATGAGTTAGAAAGTATTCCTTTTGCTTCTATTTTCTGTAAGTACTCATTACGTCCTTAAATGTTTGGGAGAACTCAGCAATGAATTCAATTGGGCATGGTTTGTTTGTTTTAGAAGGTTTTTAATTATTGATCTAATTTTAAAATAGATGTGACACTATTGAGATTACCTATTTCTCTTTGTGTGAGTTTTGGTAAATCATATCCTTCAAAAAATTGGTCCATTTTATTTAGGTTTTTGAATTTGTGACCATGGAATCAATTATGTTTCTTTATTATCTTTTTAATGCTCATAGGATCAGTAACGATGGCTCCACTTTCCTTTCTGATATTAGCAATGTGTATCTTTTCTCTTTTTTCTTAGTTAACCTATGTAAATGTTTTAAAATGTATTTATCATTTCAAAGAATCACCTTTTTTCTTTATTTCCTATTTCCAATTTCATTGATTTCTGCTCTAATTCTTATTATTTCTTTTCTTTCCTTTTCTTCTGCTTACATTGCATTTATTTATTTATTTATTTTCTGAGCCAGAGTCTTTCTCTGTTGCCTAGGCTGGAATGCAGTGGCACAACCTCCACCTCCCAGGTTCAAGCAATTGTCCTGCCTCAGCCTCTTGAGTAGCTGGGACTACATGCATGCATCACCATACCCAGCTAATTTTTGTATTTTTAGTAGAGATGGGGTTTCACCATGTTGGTCAGGCTGGCCTTGAACTCCTGACCTCAGGTGATCCACCTGCCTCAGTCTCCCAAAGTGCTGGCATTACAGGCATGAGCCACTGCACCCGGCCATATTGCATTTAAATTGCCTTTTTTCTAGGTTCTTAAGGTGGAAGTTTAGATTATAGATTTCAGATTTCCCTTCTTTCCTAATGGATGTATTCAGTTCTGTAATTTTCCCTTTAAGTACTGTTTCACTGCATCCCACACATTTTGATGAGTTTTTTTTTTGTCGTTTTAATTGAAGTTGAAGTATTTTTAAATTTTTCTTCAGACTTCTTCTTTGATCTTAAAATGTGTTGTTTGATCCCACGAGTTTTGTGGTTTTCCAGCTATCTTTTTATTATTGATTTCTAATTTAATTCCAATGCAGTCTGAGAGCATACTTTGTATAATGTCTATTATTTTAAATTTGTTGAGATGTATTTTATGGCTTGGAATGTGATGTATCTTGGTGAATGTTGATTGTGAGCATGAAAAGAATATATATTCTGCTGTCATTGGATGAAATATTTTACAAATATTGATTTGATCCAGTTGATTGATGGTACTTTTCCATTCAATTATATCCTTACCTATATTCTGACTGCTGGACCTGTCTATTTCTGACAAAACAATGCCAAAGTCTCCAACTCTAAGAGTGGGTTTATCTGTTTCTCCTTAGAGTTCTATCACTAATAATATAGTAACTGTGGAAAGTAGATTCTCGCCCATCTTCAGGATTTACTGGGTTTTGTTTGTTTGTTTGTTTTGGTTTTGATTGTTGTAGACTACCTCTGGCTGAAAATTGGCCTTAAGTGTAAACTTTTTTCCTCCATAAGTTATTAGGGTACAGTGGTATTTGGTTACATGAGTAAATTTTGTGGTCAGGTTGGCCTTGAACTTCTGACCTCAGGTGATCCATCTGCCTCAGTCTCCCAAAGTGCTAGGATTGCAGGCATGAGCCACTGCACCCAGCCATATTGCATTTAAATTGCCTTTTATTCTAGGTTCTTAAGGTGGAAGCTTAGATTATAGATTTTAGATTTCCCTTCTTTCTCAAACAAACAAACAAACAAAAACCAGTAAATCCTGAAGATGGGCGAGAATCACCACTTTAGTGGTGATTTGTGAGATTTTGGTGCACCCATCACCCAAGCAGTATACACTGCACCATATTTGTAGTCTTTTATTCCTCACCTTTGCTCTCACTCTTCCCCGTAAGTCCCCAAAGTCCATTGTATCATTCCTACTCCTTTGCATCTTCATAGCTTAGCTCCCACATATCAGTCAGAACATACAATGTTTGGTTTTCCATTCCTGAGCTACTTCACTTAGAATGTGTCCAGTCTTATCCAGGTAACTGCAAATGCTGTTAATTCTTTCCTTTTTATGGCTGAGTAATATTCCGTTGTATGTATATATACTACAGTTTCTTTATTTACTCGTTGATTGATGGGCATTTGGTTGGTTCCACGATTTTGCAATTGTGAATTGTGCTGCTATAAATATGTATGTGCAAGTATCTCTTTCCAATAATGACTTATTTTCCTCTGGGTAGATACCCAGTAGTGGGATTGCTAGATCAAATGGTAGTTCTACTTTTAGTTCTTTTAGGAATCTCTGCACAGATTTCCATAGTGGCTATACTAGTTTACATTCCCACCAGCAGTGTAGAAGTGTTCCTGGATCACCACATCCATGCCAACACCTACTGTTTTTGATTTTTTGATTATGGCTATTCTTGTAGGAGTAAGGTGGTATCGCATTGTGGTTTTGATTGTGGTTTTGATTAGTGATGTTCAGCATTTTTTTTGTTTGTTGGCCATTTGTATATCTTCTTTTGAGAATTGTCTATTCATGTCCTTAGCCCACTTTTTGATGGGATTGTTTGTTTTCATGTTACTGATTTGTCTGAGCTCCTTGTAGGTTCTAGATATTAGTCCTTTGTCAAATGTATAGATTGTGAAGATTTTATCCCACTCTGTGGGTTGTCTGTTTACCCTACTGATTGTTCCTTTTGCCATGCAAATGCTCTTTAGTTTAATTAGATCCCAGCCATTTATCTTTGTTTTTATTGCATTTGCTTTTGGGTTCTTGGTCATGAAATCCTTGCCTAAGCCAATGTCTAGAAAGGTTTTTCCAATGTTATTTTCTAGAATTTTTATAGTTTCAGGTCTTAGGTTTAAGTCCTTAATCCATCCTGAGTTGATTTTTGTGCAAGGTGAGAGATTATGATCCAGTTTCATATTCCTACATGTAGCTAGCCAATTATCCCAGCAGCATTTCTTGAAAAGGGTGTCCTTTCCCCTACTTTATGTTTTTGTTTGCTTTGTTGACGATCAGTTGGCTGTAAGTATTTGGATTTATTTCTGGGTTCTCTATTCTGTTCCATTGGTCTATGTGCCTATTTTTATACCAGTATCATGCTCTTTTGGTGACTATGGCCTTATAGTATAGTTTGAAATAAGGTAGTGTGATGCCTCCAGATTTGTTCTTTTTGCTTAGTCTTGCTTTGGCTATGCTGGCTCTTTCTTGGTTCCATATGAATTTTAGAATTTTTTTTCTGATTCTGTGAGGAATGATGGTGGTATTTTGATGGGGATTATGCTGCATTTGTAGATTGCTTTTGGCAGTATGGTCATTTTCACAATATTGATTCTACCCATTAATGAGCATGGAATGTGTTTCCATTTGTTTGTGTTATCTATGATTTCTTTCAGCAATGTTTGGTAGTTCTCCTGGTAGAGGTCTTTCAACTCCTTGCTTAGGTATATTCCTAAGGTGTTTTTTTTTTTTTTTTTTTTTAGCTATTATAAAAGGGGTCGTGATTTTATTCTCTTGTTACTCTTGGTGTATAGTATTGCTATTGATTTGTATACATTAATCTTGCATCCAGAAACTTTGATGAATTCTTTTATCAGTTCTAGAAGCTATCTGGAGGAGTCTTTAGGATTTTCAAGACAAATAATCATATTGGCAGCAAACAGTGACAGTCTGACTTCCTCTTTACTGATTTGGATGCCCTTTATTTCTTTCTCTTGTCTGATTGCTCTGGCTAGGATTTCCATCCAGTACTATGTTGAAGAGAAGTGGTGAGAGTGGGTATCCTTGTCTTGTTCCAGTTCTCAGAGGTAATGCTTTCAACTTTTCTCCATTCAGTATTATATGGGCTGTGGGTTTGTCATAGATGGCTTTTATTATATTAGGCTATGTCCCTTTTATGCCAATTTTGCTGGAAGTTTTAATCATAAAGGAATGCTGGATTTTGTCAGATGCTTTTTCTACATCTGCATCTATTGAGATGATCATGTGATTTTTGTTTTTAATTCTCTTTCTGTGGTGTATCACATTTATTTACTTGTGTATGTTAAACCATCCCTGCATCCCTGGTGTGAAACCCACTTAATCATGGTGGATTATCTTTTTGATATGTTGTTGGATTTGGTTAGCTATTATGTTATTAAGGAGTTTAGCATTTATGTTCATCAAGGATATCTGTCTGTAGTTTTTGTTTTTGGTTTATGTTCTTTCCTGGTTTTGGTGTTAGGGTGATGCTGGCTTCATAGAATGAATTAGGGAGGGTTCTTTCTTTATCTTCTGAAATAGTGTCAAAAGGATTTGTACCAATTCTTCTTTGAATGTCTGGTAGAATTCTGCTGAGAATCCATCTCGTCTTGGACTTTTTTTGTTGGTAATTTTTAAATTACCATTTCAATCTCACTGCTTGTTATTGGTCTGTTCAGGGTATCTAATTCTTCCCGATTTAAGCTAGGAGGGTTGTATTTTTCCAGGAATTTCTCCATGTCTTCAGGGTTTTAGAGTTTATGTGCATAAATGTGCTCATAGTAGCCTTCAATGATCTTTTGTATTTCAGTTGTATCCATTGTAATATCTCCTGTTTCATTTCTGTTTTTTTTTTTTTTTTTTTTTGAGACGGAGTCTCGCTCTGCCCCCTGGCGGGAATACAGTGGCACGATTTCGGCTCACTGCAAGCTCCGCCTCCCGGGATCACGCCATTCTCCTGCCTCAGCCTCCTGAGTAGCTGGGACTACAGGTGCCCGCCACCGCGCCCAGCTAGTTTTTTGTATTTTTAGTAGAGACGAGGTTTCATCGTGGTCTCCATCTCCTGACCTTGTGATCCACCTGCCTTGGCCTCCCAAAGTGCTGGGATTACAGGCCTGTTTCATTTCTTAATGAAGTTATTTTGATTCTCTCTCTTCCTTTCTTGGTTAATATTGCTAATGGTCTATCAATTTTATTTAACTTTTCAAAAATTCAGCTTTTTGTTTCATTTATCTTTTGTAATTTTTTTTTGTTTCAATTTCATTTAGTTCTGCTCTGATCTTGGTTATTTCCTTTCTTCTGCTGAGTTTTGGTTTAATTTTTTTTCTTGTTTCTCTAGTTCCTTGAGGTGTGTCCTTAGAATGTCAGTTTGTGCTCTTTCAGTCTTTTTGATGTAGGCATTTAGGACTATGAATTTTCCTCTTAGCATCCCCTTTGCTATATCCCAGAGGTTTTGGTAGGTTGTGTCATTACTGTTGTTCTGTTCGAAGAATTTTTAAATTTCCATCTTGATTTCGTTTTTGACTCAGTGCTCATTCAGGAGCAGTTTATTTAATTTCCATGTATTTGCATGGTTTTGAAAGTTCCTCTTGGAGATTATTTCCAGTTTTATTCCACTGTGGTCTGAGAGAGTGCCTGATATAATTTCAATTTTCTTAAATTTATTGATGTTTGTTTTATGGCCTCTCATATGGTCTATCTTGGAGAAAGTTCCATGCACTGTTGAACAGAATGTGTATTCTGCAGTTGTTGGATGAAATATTCTGTATATACCTGTTAAGTTCATTTGTTCCAGGATATAGTTTAAATCCATTGTTTCTTTGTTGACTTTCTGTCTTGATGACCTGTCTAGTGCTGTCAGTGGAGTGCTGAAGTCTCCCACTATTGTTGTGTTGCTGTCTATCTCACTTCTTAGGTCTAGTGGTAATTGTTTGATAAATTTGGGAACTCCAGTGTTAGGTGCATGTATATTTAGGATTGTAATATTTTCCTGTTGGACAATGCCTTTTACCATTATATAATGTCCCTGTTTGTCTCTGTTAACTGCTGTTGCTTTAAAGTTTGTTTTGTCTGATATAAGAATAGCTACCCCTGTTCACTTTTAGCGTCCATTTGCATGAAATGCCTTTTTCCACCCCTTAAGTTTATGCGAGTCCTTATGTGTTAGGTGAATCTCCTGAAGGCAGCAGATAGTTGGTTGGTGAGTTATTATTTATTCTGTGGATCTGTATCTTGTAGGTGGAGCATTTAGGCCGTTTACATTCAATTTTGGTATTGAAATATGAGGTACCCTTGCATTCATCATGCTCTTTGTTGCCTGTGTACTTTTTTTGTTTGTTTGATTTTGTTTTTTTTTTTAACTTGTATTTTTGCTTTATAGGTCCTGTGTGATTTATGTTTTAAAGAGGCTCTATTTTGATGTGTTTCCAGGATTTGTTTTAAGATTCAGAGCTTCTTTTAGCAGTTCTTGTAGTGGTGGCTTGTTAATGGTGAATTATCTCAGCATTTGTTTGTCTGAAAAGGACTGTATCTTTCCTTCATATATGATGCTTAGTTTAGCTGGATACAAAATTCTTGGCTGACAATTTTTTTGTTTGAGGAAGCTAAAGATAGGGTCCCAATCCCTTCTGGCTTGTAGGGTTTCTGCTGAGAAATCTGCTGTTAATCTGATAGGTTTTCTTTGTAGGTAACCTGGTGCTTCTGTCTCACAGCTCTAAAGATTCTTTCTTTCATCTTAACTTTGGATAATCTGATGTGCCTAGGTGAGGATGTTTTTGCCATGAATTTCCTAGGTGTTGTTTGTGCTTCTTGTGTTTGGATGTCTAGGTCCCTAGCAAGTCCAGGGAAGTTTTCCTCCATGATTCCCCCAAATATGTTTTCCAGGCTTTCAGAATTCTCTTCTTCAGGAACACCGATTATTCTTAGGTTTAACATAATCCCAGACTTCTTGGAGGTTTTGTTCATGTTTTCTTATTCTTTTTTCTTTATCTTTGTTGGATTGGGTTAATTCAAAGACCTTGTCTTCGAGCTCTGAATTTCTTTCTTCTATTTGTTCAATTCTATTGCTGAGACTTTCCAGAGCATTTCACATTTCTAAAAGTGTGTCCAAAGTTTCAAGCTCTGAATTTTTCTTTTTCTTGTTCAATTCTATTGCTGAGACTTTCCAGAGCATTCCACATTTCTAAAAGTGTGTCCAAAGTTTCCTGAAGTTTTGATTGTTTTTTCTTTTGCATCTATTTCCTTAAATATTTCTCCCCTTACTTCTTGTATCGTTGTTTGGATTTTCTTGCATTGGGCTCTGCCTTTCTCTGGTGCTTCCCTGATTAGCTTAATAACTAACCTCCTGAATTATTTTTCAGGTAAATCAAGGATTTTTTCTTGGTTTGGGTCCATTGCTGGTGAACTAGTGTGATTTTTGGGCAGTGTCGAAGAGCCTTGTGTTGTCATATTACCAGGGTTGGTTTCCTGGTTCCTTCTCATTTGGGTAGGCTCTGTCAGAGGGAATATCTAGGGCTGAAGACTGTTGTTCAGATTCTTTTGTCCCACAGGGTGTTCCCTTGATGCAATACTCTCCCTCTTTTCCTATGGATGTGGCTTACTGTGAGCTGAACTGCAGTGATTGTTGTCTCTCTTCTGGGTCTAGCCACCTAGGCAGTCTACCCAGCTCTGGGCTGGTACTAGGGGTTGTCTGCACAGAGTCCTTTGGTGTGAACTATTTATGGGTCTCTCAGCCATGGATACCAGCACCTGTTCTGGTGGAGGTGAGCTTGGGAGGGGGTGCAATGGACTCCGTGAGGGTTCTTAGCTTTGGTGGTTTAATGCTCTGATTTTGTGCTGGTTGACCTTTTTCTAGGAGGTAGTGCTTCCCAGAGAGCATCAGCTGTAGTAGTATGGAGAGAGACCAGTGGTGGTCAGGGCCCTAGAACTCCCAAGATTATATACCTTTTGTCTTCACCTTTCAGGGTGCATAGGGACGGATCACCAGGTGGGGGCGGGGTTAGGTGTGTCTGGGCTCAGACTTTCCTTGGGTGGGTCTTGCTGTGGCTGCTATGGGGAAGGGGGTGAGATTCCTAGATCACTGGAGTTGTGTACCTAGGAGGATTATGGCTGCCTCTGCCGAGTTATGCACGTTGTCAGAGAAATGGGGGAAAACCAGCAGTCACAGACCTCACCCAGCTCCCACACAAACAGAAGGGCCTGTCTCCCTCCCACCATGTCCCCACCAGTAGCCCCAAGTCTGTTTCTGGGCGGTGGGCGAGAGGGTCTTGAAAACTTGCCCCAGGCTACCTACTTCCCAGCTATGAAAGAAAAGGACTTGCTTTTTCCCTTCCCTCTGGAGTCTGCACACGGGATTTGCACCGACCCCTGAGTTCTGGCCAGGAGGCTTTTTATCCATTCAAACTGTTACAATGTTCAACTGGAGATTTCCTTCTCCCTGTGAAGTTTTTCTCCCTGCTCCTCTGACTGCCCTCCCAGTGGATCCCTGTGGTGCCAGCAGGAATGACCTGCTTGGGAACCCAGTGAGTTCCCAGGGCCTTTCTGCTGCTTCCTCTACTCCTGTATTTTGTTTGTCTCTCTAAATTGACTCAGATCCAGGTAAAGTTGGAGACTTCTCCCGCAGACTTTCACTTTCTCCAGTGGGGGTGTATGTTCAGGAGAGGAGGGTATCCCTTTCCCACTTCTGCAGTTGTTGCACTCACAGTATTTAGGGTGTCTCCTGAGACCTGCAGGAGCAGTTCACTTCCTTCACAGGGTCTGTGGGTCCTCTCGGGATTGCTGGCTTGTTCTTGCAGTCAACCTGGAGCTAAAATTCGCAAATGTGGGCCTCCACACGCTGCTCTGTCCAGTGCTGCAATCTACTCCTGCTTCCCATATGCCATGATGATTGGCCTTAGGTGTACACGTAAGGCCCTTTCAGTTATTTTCTGAGCCTGTGTCTTTTCTGGTTATATGTGATGACTTTCTAATTTCCCCTACGTAGGTGTTAGTCTTTGAATATCCAAGTCTTCACACTGTCTGTATCCTTAAAAAGGGAAAAAAGGAAAATAAGCGGGAGAGAAGGCACTGGCCCTTTTTATCCCCTTGAAGTCACTTCAGTTGGATAAGGTGGGTCATGCAGCAATGGGCAGGGTGTACAACAATGGCCACCACCTCTTTGCACCTGTGACTGGGATCAGCAATCAACAATCAAAGTGCAGATTCCCAACATTTGGAGGACAGTTTCCTTTTTCTCACCTTGGCTCTTGCAAGCTCTGTGCAAGCTGCTTCAGGGACACATGTTCAGTTATGTGCCATGGGCCTGGAGGTGGTGGATGGGTAGGTGCTACTGCACTAGAGCTAAAATTGACCGAAATTAACTGCATTTTACAGTCCAACACTTATATTGAAGTTGCAAGCCTTCAACAGACCCCAGAGTTTCGAAATAATAAAATAATTGCATCAAACAGATTCTGCCAATAGGTAAAATTTTGTTTAGCTGGGAGACAGATTTCCTGGTGCTTCCTACTCCTTAATCTCCTCTTTACCCTATATCTGTATAATGCTCTTTTTTATCCCTGACAATTTTCTTTAATAATTTTCTTGATCCACTTTGTCTAAAATTAATATAGCTATTCCAGCTTTATTTTCATTAGTGTTAGCATGGTATATTGTTATACATCGTTATACCTTTACTCTGTATCTTGACATTTAAAGTGCATTTTTTATACACAAAATATAGTTGGGTCTTGTTTTCTTATCCATCTTGACAGTCTGTGCTTTATTTTATTTTTGATTATTTTAATTTTAATTTTGTATTTCAATAGGTTTTTGTGGAATAGGTGGTGTTTGGTTATGTGGATAAGTTCTGTAGTGGTGATTTATGAGATTTTGGTGCACCCAGTACCCTTTTTAATTAGTGCAATTAGATCATTGAGATTTAAAATAATTATTGATGTAGTTGGATAAATATCTATAGTATTTATTACCTTTTTCTATTTGCTGCTCTTATTCTTTGTTTCATTTTTGGTCTTCTATTCTTTGCCTGCTCTTGTTTTAATTGAGCATTTTATAGAATTCCATATGTAGTACATATTTACTACATTCATCTAGTAAAGAGGACATCCTCCATGTCCTCTTTCAAACAATTCTACACCACTTCATGGCTAGTAAAAATACCTTATAACAGAATGTTTCCTTTCCTCCCCCCTGTCATTCTGTCATTAATGTTGCTAATACTCATTTCACTTATCCATAAGCTACAATCACTGATTGCATTTCACTCTTATTTTGAAAAAAACTGTTGTCTTTTAGAGATCAATTAAGAAGAAGAAAAATAAAAGATTTTATTTTATCTTCATGAGTTCCTTCTATAATGTTCTTCCTTTATCTAAATCCAGGTTTCTGACCTCTATCATTTTCCTTCCTTCTGAATAATTTTTCTTAACATTTGTTGCAAGTCAGATCTACTACTGACGAGCTTCCTTAATTTTTGTGTGTCTGAAAAGCCTCTATTTCTCCTTCATTTTTGAAGGGTACAGGATTCTAAGTTGGTAGTCCTTTACTTTCAACCCTTCAAATATTTTGCTCCATTCTCTCCTTGCTTGCATAATTTTTAAAAAGAACCTGATGCAATTCTTACCTTTGCTTCTTTGTAGATAAGGTCCTACTTTCTCTCTGGTTCTTAAAATCCGTGCTGGCTTCTCAGCCTCTACACAGGGCTCTCTGTCTCACATGGAAGGCTCTCAGCACTTGGAAGCTTAAGGATCAGTACTGGCCCTTGGGAAAGCAGTGAGCAGAATATTGGACTCACCATGGAGTTTCCGTTTTCTCTTCGATCTTGGCTCTTTAACTCTTGGGTGTCTCTAAAGCTCTTCCATGCCTTCACATGAATGTGTTTTGAATTTTTCAGGTGTTTGTCTAGAACTATTAGTTTGCTACAAGCTAGTCATCATACTTGAAATGCAAAATACAACACTGGGTGTATCACTAAAAAGAAGTTCCCTTTTTCTTTAACTATCATATCTTTTTTTTTTTTTATTTTAAGTAGTAATCACCTTGCAAAATTTTCTAATCAGCCGGGCATGATGGCTCATGCCTGTAATCCCAGCAGTTTGGGAGGCCCAAGTGAGCAGGTCACAAGGTCAGGAGTTCGAGACCAGCCTGACTAACGTGGTGAAATCCTGTCTGTACTAAATATACAAAAATTACCCAAGTGTGATGTCAGGCACCTGTAATCCTAGCTACTCAGGAGGCTGAGGCAGGAGGATCACTTGAACCTGGGAGGCAGAAGTTGTGGTGAGCCAAGATCACACCATTGCACTCCAGCCTGGGTGACAGAGTGAGACTCTGTCTCAAAAAAAAAAAAAAAATAATTATAGGAGCATATAAAAAGTCAAATAAAAGTTAAAGGAAAGGCATGTTTAACATTTTAATTTTCTTTTAGCCTTTTTTCCTCTGCACACATTTATATATATTTATTTATATATTCATTGTATGTACTGATTTGTAATTTTCTTTTTTTTTGTTTTTTGAGACAGAGTCTCATTCTGTTGCCCAGGCTAGAGTGCAGTAGCGTAATCTTGGCTCACCGCAACCCCTGCCTCCCAGACTCAAGCGATTCTCCTGCCTCAGCCTCCCGAGTAGCTGGGATTATCGGCATGTGCCACCAAATCTGGCTAGTTTTGTCTTTTTAATGAAGACAAGGCTTCATCATATTGACCACGCTGATCTCAAAATCCTGACCTCAAGTGATCCATCCGCCTTGCCCTCCCAAAGTGTTGGGGTTACAGGCATGAGCCACCATGCCTGGTCAGATTTTCTTTCTTTACATCAAACATTACAAGCATTTTTTTCAGGTCATTATGTATTATATAAAGATATAATTTTGTTAAAAAGTTGCATAGTCCTCTACTATATCTCTGTCTTCCTCAGCTATCTCTCTCATGTATACATATATGTACACACATACATATAACATAAATAAATAAATGTAATTTATTTAATAGGAATTCACATACATACATATATGTGTGTATATGTATTTTATGTATTCATAAAATTCATATTTTATGAATTCCTATTAAATAAATCATGTATTTATTATATATGTATGTGTGTATATATGTGTATATATCCTAGCAATAAGCTAGTGTTAAACAGTTGAGTTTTGTATCTTACTTACATTCTTTCTTTGTGTGTTTTTCTTTTTTTTTGAGATGGAGTCTCTCTGTGTCATCCAGGCTGGAGTGCTGTGGTGTGATCTCAGCTCACTGCAACCTCCACTACTTAGGTTCAAGTGATTCTCCTGCCTCAGCCTCCCCAGTAGCTGGGATTACAGACGTACACCACCACACCCGGCTAATTTTTGTATTTTTAGTAGAGATGAGGTTTCACCGTGTTGGTTAGGCTGGTCTTGAACTCAAGTAATCTGCCGGCCTTGGCCTCCCAAAGTACTGGGATTATAGGCATGAGCCACAGCATCTGGCCTACTTACATTCTTTCTTGTAGTAATTGGTGCATTTAAAAATTTTATTCATTTGCTTATTTACTTATCTATGATAACTTATGTAAACAAAATAAATAAGTAAGATACATAAGTGGCCGGGTGTGGTGGCTCACGCCTGTAATCCCAGCACTTTGGGAGGCTGAGGTGGACAGATCACGAGGTCAGGAGATGGAGACCATCCTGGCTAACATGGTGAAACCCTGTCTCTACTAAAAATAGAAAAACAAAATTAGCCGGGCGTGGTGACAGTTGCCCATAGTCCCAGCTACTCGGGAGGCTGAGGTGAGAGAATGGCCTGAACCTGGGAGGCAAAGCTTGCAGTGAGCCGAGATGGGGCCACTTTACTCCAGCATGGGCAACAAAAGGACACTCTGTCTCAAAAAAACCAAAACAAAACAAAAAAAAGATACGTAAGTATCTTATATAAGTGAGGTAAGTAAATAAGTAAATTTACTTATCAGAATTTCCTGGGAACAATTTGTAGCCCTGAAATTACTTAATGAAAGAGATTGTTTTTTTAAGCCCAAGACTTTTGATACACACTATCTCATTCTCCTTCAAAAATATTGTACCAATTTATGCCAAAAGTTTCTTTATAAAAAAGTTATTAAACATAAAAATAATGTTGAAATAGTGACTTCTACTGAAAGAAATGTAATGGTGAAATTGCGGGAGGTGCCAAGTAATACAGGCACTAAGAGATGACTCATTCATTCATTCATTCATTCATTTGCTAAAAGGAAGTAATTTACGATTTTCTTTTTTTTTGAGACGGAGTCTCGCTCTGCCGCCCAGGCTGGAGTGCTGTGGCCGGATCTCAGCTCACTGCAAACTCTGCCTCCCGGGTTCACGCCATTCTCCTGCCTCAGCCTCCCGAGTAGCTGGGACTACAGGCGACTGCCACCTTGCCCGGCTAATTTTTTGTATTTTTTAGTAGAGACAGGGTTTCACCGTGTTAGCCAGGATGGTCACGATTTTCTTAGGAGTTTATTTACTAGAGTGTCCATGGGTGAAATTCAGATTTCACTGGGCAAACGAGGAAATGAAAAATGTGGGAAGGGATTCCTTTCTAAAGAAGTTTGCCTGTGAAGGAAAGAGGAGTAAATAGTGCAGTTGCCAGAGCAAGTTGGGCGGAGGGAGACGTGCTGAGAGAGAGATTGATCTGTGCACGTGAAGGAGCTGGTGGAGGAGGCAGAAGCATGGAAGAGAAGACTACACATTTCATTGAGAGAAACAAAATCAAATTTTATTTTCCTTGAGGAAGATGGAAGGACCAAATTAATATGCCTCTTTTGGAATTTTGCCCTAAAGACCAAAATTCAGAACATTCTGCTAACAGAAGCCACAGATGTGGGCCAATTGTAGGTATCAGATCAGAGAGGAGAATCACTTTTTTCCTGTAGACTGCCCCATGCACCGGCACCATACCAGCCCTGGAGGTGTGTAGTGAGCCATGGTCCCTTTCCTCATGGCATGGTTCGTGGTGGGGAAGACAGGTGTGTTCCCATCTCCACGCCATTTGATGAGAATGATGCATATATACATGGTAGAGGGCGTAAATAAACTTCCTAGAGGGGATTTGGAAAGCCTGTTACTGAGAGAGAACACATGAGCTGTGTCAGGGGATATCGAGGCAGGTGCTCCTGGGCATGGTGCCTTTCTTGTTGGAGGGAAGAAGGCTGCAGCATACAGAGATGTAGACGGGTACAGGACATTCCAGGAAATGCAACTTGTTTGTTGTCTTTAACTGGCAGCCAAAGTATTGTAAAGCCGGAGAGAGTTCAGGCCCACATAGGAGAGGGGTCGGAGCCTGAGCCTTGTCTCACTGCCCAGCTGTGCCCTTGTGGTTATAACTGGGCATGTGCATAATGAGTATATGCGTCCTTCTGAGATGTAGCCACATGGTCTTCATTATATTCTCAAAGGGGCTGTAGATCCCTTAAAATTCAAGACTCGCTGCTGAGGGCAAGGGGCACATTTGGCAGGGTTTGAACCAGAAAAGTTGAATCATTGCCCTTCCATGAACAAGCTTGGGGCTTGTAATAGTTTCCCCTTGTTTCTCAGGACAGCTTGCTTCCCTAATAAGCCAGTTTGATAAGGTCGGGCCACAGTGGGCGATGCCTGCGAGGCACTTACGTGAGCAGAGCGGGTTGGTCGAAGGGACAAGGATGCAGAAGAGGAGGTCGTGCCGGGCTCTGCCACTGCAGGAAGACCACGGGCTCTTTGAGATGGAGGCCTGCACTGTCCCCTACCCCTCCTTCCCCCTGCACAAATGTGATTATGCCTCTGCAGAGCGACTGGAATCAGGTTAGCGTCATTGAGCAATGCTGAGCCGGGGTAATCAGAGCCTGGAGCGGAGCAGGTGCTGGCTTTAAAGTGGCTTCTGAGAATTAGGACAGGCTGACTTGTAGCTCAGCCCCACGTAGACAAGCCACTTAGAACACTGTCCTTGCAGCCCCCAGGCCTCCTCCTTACCATAGCAAAGTGCTTGGGTTTGTTGGAGTGAGGCAGGGGAATCGCTTAAACCCGGGAGGTAGAGGTTACAGTGTGCTATGGGTTTGTTGGAGGGGCCTTTTGCATGGCCCAGGGTGCTGAGCTCATTAACTGATGATCGGGGACTGGTGTCCCAGGGGTCCTGTTTGCCCAGCATGTGGCAGGACAACAAGAGCTAACCAAGCCTGGGGTCACATTTGGCCTGCTCCTCCCTATTTGGGTGTCCTGGGACAATTACCCACCTCTTGGAGGCTCACATAAGTCAACTGTAAAATGGGGATCATGAACATATCTAACTCATAAGGTGGTGGCAATTAAATATCATATAGGAAAGGCTCTCAGCATCAGGCTTGCTGCAGAGTTAGCCACAAAGAACATCGCCCCTAGTCTCAACCTAGGCCACTGCCAGGACAAGGCAGAGTTCTATCGTTTCTACAAAGATGTTTCATACTCAGACAAAAAAAAAAAAAAAATCAGTAATTACAGAAGAATCTAAGAATAAAGGTTTATTTTAACCAAAATCTTAAGAGAGATGCAGTATTACTGTTTGGTGAGCATCATTCTAGATGCTCTTCTATGCACACATTAATAGAGAGAAAATAATTCTAATAAGGGCGCACTTAACATATTAATTTTAATAATAGAAGTTATTGGCTGGACATGGTGGCTCATGCCTGTTGTCCCAACACTTTGGGAGGCCGAGGCGGGTGGATCACCTGAGGTCAGAAATTAGAGACCAGCCTGGCCAACATGGAGTTATTGCCTTTAGTTTAGTGTTTAACTGAAGAAAGTCAGGTGAAACAGAATGAATTGCTAAACTAGAGATATGTCATTTCTAAGATATGACTCTGGGAGTTGAGAAAATAAGTTTCAAGCAATATTAATATTGTTAAGTCATTCTTTGTTTTTTCGCTATTCTCTTAAGGACAAAGTTAAAGCATTCTAAGACTCTCATGCTCTACCAACTGAGTAGCCAGGTGTCTTAGACAAAGTGCTTTAACATTCAATTATATGTCAAGATGAAATTGCAAGTAGCAGAGAAAAACAACACACTGACTTCAGTTCCCACTAAATGACTCATCTTGCCAAAATGAAACAAATGTGGAGAATTCTTGATGCTTAACATGAGGAGGGGACATCCAGAGGTTAAGAAAGGAGGCTGACAGCACCAGGAGAAATATTGAGGTATGCAAGATGTTAGCCCGTTGGCACCTGATAGACTGGGCAGATCTGTAAGTGCAATATGTTGCATTGTAGGTAAGAAAAATAAAGCCCAGCCAGGTGCCAATGTGACATGGAGTTGGGCCTCCAATGCAGGGCTCTGTGCCCCACATACGTAGTTTAACTATCTGTATTCACTGTGCCTTTTTACTGTCTGTGCTTCTGATGCTGTGACACCTTTGGGTCTTGCTGACCCTGGAGGGTCTGCCCTTCTCAGGGAGAGGGAGTTCCTAGAGCTCTTAAAAGATTCACTTGCAAGTTCACCTTTCAAATGCAAAATCATCAGTACAGAGCCCCTACCCCACCACCTCCTCTGTGGGGCTCTCACACTCTGGGCCACTCTCGTCTTGCCCTGAACGCTTAAGGCCTAAGTACCAGACATCTAGGGACAGCCCCTGCTCCAAATGTGACCTGGAGCAGACCAAATGTGACCCCAGAGCCCACTGAAATTATTCAAACCAACTGATCCTAATCCTGCTCATCCTTGCCCTGCCTGGTTCTTCCTGTGGAAACCACAACACAGGCTCTTGCTGCTGTTTTTCCTCCATCCCTCTGCTGCCCAACCAACCCTGGTGCTTCCCCATGTCCCCCTCCCCTTGGGGACTGTGAGGGACAAGCTGTTTTTAATGGCAGTCATCTCCTGACTTGTTGGACTCACCATCCTGAACAAGAGGAAAGCCTACATTTAAACAGACTGCCCCTGCTGTGCCCGAGGGTAGCCCCTTGGGGGACTGACTCCCTTGGGCATAGCTCAGTGACACAGAGAGCCCTTCCAGAGTCCAGCCAGGACCTGTTTTGGGCCCACGCCCCGGGATTTGGCATGGAAAACTTTGGTCCCTGAGCAGCCATCGCTCTGTCTGAGAAGTACCTTGTCCAAACCAACCACCTGTGCGAGGAGCAGGGCAAGGCTGTTGAGATGAACCTTCCACAGGCTGACTCCATGCTACCTGGGCATGAACACTTCGTCTCTCTAAGAGGAAAAGTTGGTTTCCAGGTGAAAAGCAAGCAGTCATAGGTGAAATGGAACCAGAAAGTTCTCCAACTGGGGTTCTCACATACAAGTTTCTGACCTCTCTGTTTTTATCCTCAGGACACATGGCATTGCTAAGACTTTACAGGGGGCTCAATAAAGGTCACACAAATTTAATTCTATTCCACACTTTTGTCGCATCTGCAGAGAAATTTCGTTATCTAGACTACATGACATCCATAAATCAGTTAGGCCCTTTGGTTTTGTAAACATAATGTGCATTTTGATCCTTCGGAGAGAGCTGTTTGAACTCAGCAATAGGTTTCAGCATCTATGCAATGTCCAGCAACGTGCAAATGCTCAGCTCAACACAAAACAATGAGACAGGGTCCCTGGTTTTGGGAGCACCATGGGTCTGGAGGGAGAGACAGACATGTGTGTGGGTACAACACAATCAGGCTGTGCCAGTGCAATCGTGGCACCACAAGGTCCTCAGAGGTCGAGAGAGGCCACAGTGACTCCTAGCCTGCATTTTTTGAGTTGTGTGACTGACAGCATTCAATGCTTTCTCAGAACATCCCTTTTAAAATTATTTTCAATGTCAGCAGTGTTTTCTCATGACCTCCTGAGGGTTCAATTAATCTTTGGGAACAGTATCATTCAGAAAGAGAAAGGCAGAGGATTAAAGCTGGTAAATGATACTCTTGCTCAAAATCCTAGTGTGACTCTTAACTGATGCCAAAGGCTGTTCTGAAAGAAGCATTCCACGAGCGCCTTGGGCAATCTGGGCCCTGCTGGAGGGAGCCTCATCTCTACTGCGCTTGCTTTGCTCTGTGCATTGCACATGTGTATATGCACACACACACAGACACACACACACACAGACACACACACCCCAAACTAGGAAAAAACCCAGGCTTCCGCTCCACAGTGGTAACTATGTTCTTACTTTCTCTATATGTGTATATATATACACACACACATATATATAGAAAATAAAATAAATATGCTTGTGTATATTTTAATTATAATTTAATTAGATTATAATTAAATTAAAATGCATATATGGAATATAAGAACATAGTTACACTAATGTTACATAGAACATTAATTAAAATTTAACTAAAATATATACACATACATATATATGTATATTTAATAAGGTAGAATATAGGTATCATTGTCCAGATGGTAGAATGCTTCATTTCTGCCCCAAGGCACCCTGGAAAATCTTTTGCAACTTCCTGGTTTCTAACCTCAGAGCTTAGTTTTCTGTCTGCAAATCTGTTTCTCTTAACCTGTTGTGATGCTTTCACCCAAAGATTCAATGTGTATCCATGGCCTTGCGTTTCCATGTAGCAGACATTCATTGGGATCTCGGCTCATGGCCTTGGTTTGGACCATGGGTCAATGGTTGCTTGTGTGGAGGTTACAGCGGTGACTGGCACCCAGGGGATAAAAGGTTGTCTGCTTTTTACCCTCTAGGTGGTTGCCACCCTGGGGACCACAACGTGCTGCTCCTTTGACAATCTCTTAGAAGTCGGTCCTATCTGTAAGTATCTGATTCCATTTTCTTTTTGGAAAATGTTCTCTGTATACGGGGAATTTAGCAAGCCTTCCTCGTTGATCTCTCTTTCTTGTCACTAACTTCATATTGTGATGGTTTGCCCAGCTCTTCTCATATTTGCAATAATAACACAAACCTCATTAGCTTGAACTCCACAAAGTCAGAATTTGGGCGAACTGGAAAAAGCTGAGCTTAGGTCTACCAACACACTATTGGTAAGAAAAAATATTCTAAGCAATATAAAAGTTATGTAAAATTGCAGGCTATGTTGGCTCTGTTGAGGAGAATAAACTCTTCAAAATCTTAGAGTAACCACCCTCATATGTGGGTCATGCATACACCTTATTTGAGAATCGACCACGCCTGAATTTAATTATCTGGTATATCCCATTTTCACCTTTTTTGGAATTACTAAATGCAGCTAAGAAAATTGCCGAAGATAGTTTAGCAAATCAACACGATGAAACTGGATTTTGCCAAGCAATGATCTGTGCTTCAGATGTTTTCCTGGGTCGCTCTCACCTCCTCCCTCCCTCATGCAGAGATCTTAGGTTTTCTCATTGAGATTAGGATGCGGTACTTTCAAGAGGTGAACGTGAATGAGCAACTCTGTTTCTAAAGTTTCACCTTTGACGTGTAGCTCTGGGAACTCAGCAGGCCTTGAAGCTGCTTCTGTGGACAGAAGAACCCTTGTAGGGCAGGGACACTGGCTCAGGGGGCTCCGCCTTTATCTGTCCCTCTGGGATGGGAATGTTCTGACCGCTTGGCTGTGAGTGGAGCTGCCCAAGTGGGGCCTTCAGACCACATACCGGTGGTCTGTGCCAGATCCTACGCCAGCTACCAGGGAATTGGCTTCATCCTTAGTCTGCGTAAGCCAAGCACAGTTCTCACCTCTCCTAACCCAAGAGTCACCCATGGTTCATACTCAGAGGAGTGGACCCTCCTCTCCTGGGCGTTGGCCTGCCCTCTTGGGGTCAGCAGCTGGGGAAGGCCGGTGCTCAAGGTGCAGGTGCCCTTGTGTGAGCTGGACATGGAATTGGTGACAAGGAAGCTAGGGTCCAGCCCAGGGCCCACCCCTGAATCTTACATTCTGAGCTTCATTTATGCTCTCTGTAAAGTGAAGAGAAAAGCCCCACTTGGGCTCATAAAATAACAATATTTCCCCCAGGATTACTCAGAGAATGAATTAATGCAGGGAAAATGCACCATCCCAAAGGTGGAGTGCATTGCTGCACAGCAAGGAAGGCAGTGCTGGGAACTATTGGAAGGTGGGTGGCATAGACTTACCCACTCTCACGGGGTTTTGCTCCACCGTGTATGCTGTGTGGCACACAGCTGTAAGGACAACTGGCTGGCAGTGGTCATGCACAGCCCTGGGCTGGGAAGAAGGGATAGAACTGGCTGACTCAGGACTGCAGCCACAGCACTGGCCTCATCAGCTACAAACCTTCATCAGCTCAGCCAAGCAACTTGGAGTCCTCTGACTCAGATGTCAGGCTAAGAACTGAATGTCCTGGCCAGTAGCCGGCTGATGTAATTCCCCAGGGCTATCGGATTTAAAGGGCTGAGGTCTTCTGCCGGACAGAGCCCACACGGCCTGCTGTCCCCTGGGCCCAATGCAGGCTGCCCGCTGGACCATGGAGATGACAGCCAGCGTGTGTCACCTGCCAGTCACAGTCCCCTGGATGTATCCAGCTCAGGCCTTCCTGCTGTCTTGGGGCCCCCTCTTCTTTTCAGAGGCTGGAAGCTGTGGACAGAGCTTGATTTATGATTTGTTTGGTTTGAAACACTGAGGTTGCTTTTGGGGTTGTGCAGAAGGAGCTGACATGGGTAAATGCCAAAACCCTTTCATTCATTGGCAGAATGCATAGGGGAGGTCAGTTTTGACAATTCCTTTTTTTCCTTTTTTCTTTTTTGAGATGGAGTCTTGCTCTGTGGCCCAGACTGGAGTGCAGTGGCGCAATCTCAACTCACTGCAGCATCTGCCGCCTGGGTTCAAGTGATTCCCCTGCCACAGTTTTCCGAGTAGCTGGGATCACAGGCACACACCATCACGCCTAGCTAATTTTTGTATTTTTATTAGAGATGGGGTTTCACCACATTGGCTAGGCTGGTCTCAAACTCCTGACCTCAGGTTGTATGCTTGCCTCAGCCTACCAGAGTGATGG
Organism: Colobus angolensis palliatus; assembly: GCF_000951035.1. Lineage (NCBI taxonomy): Eukaryota > Metazoa > Chordata > Mammalia > Primates > Cercopithecidae > Colobus > Colobus angolensis. The sequence continues at coordinate 4,414,411 of NW_012115910.1, forward strand.
AATTATAGGCATGAGCCACTGTGTCCAGCCAACAATTCCATTTTTATTGATGGTGGTACATTACTAACTGTTGGTGGTACCTTAACAATTAAGTCAGCACCTTTTTACCGACTTTCCCTCTCCTGCTACCATTTTCCTATCACCAGATATTTAGCATTCTCCAACTCCAAGCGGGACTGTTCCGAGAGCCTGAGCTGACCTTATTCTATAGTATGATTGGAATAATCTAACATGATTCAGATAAGTTATTCACCCACCATCATTTGACAAAGAAAACAAATCAGAAGATGGTTTTCTTCCAATTGCTGCCTTTGGAAAGACATTTTCTTTTTATTGCATTTGAAATGATTTGCCAGTGAGGGTGTTCAGATTGGTCTACTTGGATGGATCAGTTGTCTGGCAGGTTTTACTGAGAAGCAGATGAGATACAAAAAGTGGACAGTTGAAGTCAGTTAGGTTGCTGGTGGGGAAGTGGGGAAACTGAGGATGAGGGTATGGGTTGAGTTGAGGAGGCCATCTCAAGGAGTGAGGAAGGGAATAGCACAGGGCAGGCAGCCAAAGCTGCATCCTGAGGTGCCAGCATAACTGGGGGAGGACGTGCAGCTGGAGGGGCAGCCAGGTCTGCCTCAAGTTCCCGGGAAGTCTCACAAGGAAAGAGTCACTGGCAGTAGGAAGCCTGAGGGGTGTGAGACTGTCCCTTCCCTCCCCACTGAGGCAGCCTTGCCTCGGGGCTAGGTGTGCCTCTGGTGCATGCAACTGCTCAAGCTCTGGCCGAGGTCTCTGTGTCTGCCTGGTTCCTAGATGGGCCGTGCTATGCAGTGTGTGCTGTTAGCGGATCACATGCCCACAGCTCCATGCATCCCTGTGGAAACCAGAGAAGCCCTCCAGAGTCCACTTCCCTTGGGGGTCTGTAAGTTCCCTTCTGCAGGAGTTGTAGGCCAACTGCAAGCTTAGAGGGAACACAGTCCTCCACAAAGTCACTGCTGATAAAAGACATAAGGCATTTCAAAGCTTTGACTCAGTCTGATCATCAGGATGAAAGCCCTTGGTTGGATCAAGGTCAAGTGTGTCCTGCGGACATGTATATCCACCCCAGGGCATGGGAGGCCAAAGGTCACAGAGCAATGTGGACCTGAACCGAGGCTTAGGGGCTCATCACCTCCCCCAGAATCAGTCTCACCTGGTGCTTGCATACCCCCAGATGGATGCAGCAGTGAGCCAGGAAGAGCACAAGGCCTTAGGATTTACAGAGTTTCTCCCTGAGGAGTCACTCAGTAATCATGGGATATCCATCCCTGTAGCTCAGATCAGCGGTAAGGTTGAGAAGAACCTCAGATCCCATCATAAGATAGGTGTAAATTTGAAGCTTGCTGTAGTCTGAACGTTTGTGTCCACCCCAAAGTCCATTTGTTGAAATCCTAATCTAAGGTGATGGTATTGGAGGTGGGGCGTTCCAGTGACCATGAGGTCACCACGGTGGAGCCCTCCTGATTGGGACTGTGACTAATTAGTACCCCTGAGAGTCTCACGCCTCACTGCACGATGAGCACTGTGGATGGTGACTGAACAATGAATCCATGGATCCCTACCTGTCAGGGTCAGGTGCTGACCCTGACACCTACCCCACGGTGCCCTGACACTGGTATCCACCTTGTGAGGCTAAGGTGGCTTGTGCCCTCTCTGCAGACTTTCACCCTTCAACTCTTACTCTCCTGGGTGCCTGAGGCTGAGAGGCAGCAGCCATGGAAGTCACATTTATTTCTCCCCTGCTCAGTGCTAGGGTCCTGGCAGGCACATTGTAAATATTCCCTCGCTCACCCCTTGGGCCTGTGGGTACTGTTTCATCTCCATCTTCCTGGGAGGAGAGTGAGGCTTGGAGAAGTAGATAGGGCCCCTTGGCTGGGGAACTGCTGGAAGCAGGAGTTGAGCCCAGATCTGTCAAAACTGAGGGAGCATGCTACACCTGTGGCTCTCCCAGCTCCTGAATGAGGCAGCCCCTGCCCACAAGGACAAGGCTGCTATGTATGGTTGGAAAACAGAAACCCTGTTCATGAAGGGAGCAGGGGATGGTCTAAGATGGTGTAAATAAAGAACTTAGCCTGGTGGTGGGGATGGAGTGGGGCAGGTAGAGGTCAGTGTGGACTGTGTGCAGAACCCCTCGGGTGATGTTTGGGGGAGGACTTGAGAATGGATTAGCAAAGGGAACCGGGAGGGAATTCCAGGTGTGTGGAAAGGGTGGTGTCGCTGGAGAGAAATGCAGGTGAGTAATATGAGGCTGTCACACGATGGTCCCTCGGAGTTACACTTAGCCTCCAGGGTCAGGAGAGAAAACCAAGGGGTGCAGCTGCTTCCATTTTCCCTAGTGTGTGTCTGGGACCAGGAGCACACACACTGCCCTCAGCTTTCGAGCTTTCCAATGAGGGGGCCTTTTGGGGATTCAGCCATTAGTTCAGCAAATACTGTTGGCATGCTCCACGCAAGAAGGGTGCTCAGACAGGGCGAGGTCAGCTGGCAGGCTCCATGGTGAGGCATCCGTCTGGGGACTCACGAGTTGCTTCTGGACTTTAGGCAACAAGGAAGACATGTGGCTGCACGTCGATGCAGCCTATGCAGGCAGTGCATTCATCTGCCCTGAGTTCCGGCACCTTCTGAATGGAGTGGAGGTAGGTGCGCCCTTCGCTCTCCCCAAGGCTGTTTTCACAGCGCTCTGTTATTGACCTCTCCCTTCATGAGGAGCTGACATCCAATTTCTCGCTATCGCGGTTTGTTTTAGCCAGTTATGTTTGAACCAATTCCCACTTCCTCAGAACAGGGGCTGAGAGCCTTCCTCAGTCATACAGCCTGTCCTCCTGAAATACTCCTGACACTTCAGTTCCATTTCAATCTGCACAAATCCCAAGCAGAAGGATAGATGTTAGCTTATAAAACTGTGGGAAAGTAGGAATAAAATAAAAACTTAATGCACTTAAACTCAAAAGAGTAATTTAAAATACCAACCTGCAATTCCATACAATCTGGTTCAATACGACAGTCATGTTCTGCCCACATGTCTGAACATGGTGTTCACTTTAACCAGTATTGAACGGGAAGCTACCAGTGCATTTAAATGCCCCTAGGCAGTCTTCTGGAAACTGTAAAGCATGGTCTTTAATGCTAAGTAAAACGCCTGCTTCTTTTGAGAAGTAGCAGTCAAAATTATTGACCAATACTCTGCTTCTCCAAAAGCAACAGAATGTAAATTGGTACAGACTTAACACAAAGAAATGACCTTATTGATATACTGTGGTGTGTTATTTCAGACTCAAGTGGGATTTCATTGTTGGTGGTGGCTCATAGGGTAGGAAGTCTCTCCTCCCCAAGAACTCAGCTTTCAATGCCATAGAGGGTCCTGAGAGGCAATCTTTGGCAGTGTGTCCATGAGAAGGAGGTAGCAAAGCAGGGGAGCTGTGGCGCTGGCCAAGAAAGAAATGCTTTCTGCCAAGGGGCAGGAGGTGTCGTGAGACCTCACCCATGTGTACATGATGGAGGATGAAGGGCACAGTTCTCTGCATTAGAGTCCTTTGTTTGAATCCTAAATTTATCCTTAGGACTAGCTGTGTACCCTTGGGTGAGTTAGATATCCTCCCTATGCCCCATAAAATAGATATCATAAGAATACATCCCGTGTGGGATTGTCGTCAGGGGTAGATGAGTTAATCATGTTTTAAGGGCTTAAAAACAGTGCCTGGTGGACAGTAAATACTGAACTTGCATTAGGTGCTTTTGTTATTTTCTACCATATCTTAGAAAAACTTTCTCTTGACACCTTCCTCTGCTTGCATGTCAGACTTGCTAATCAATATTTTAATTACAACTTTGAATTCTCATAATGTTGTAATACCAGAAAAATGGATACCAGAGGTATAGAATACAAATGGCCCCATCTTTGGAAAGAATAATCCTCTTACTACTAATGAGTGAAGTAGTATTCTGGTTTATGTCTCCATCACATTCATTCACTTATTCATTCAATAATTACTTGTTGAGTACTTAATACAACCTAGGACTTAGATGATGGATCCTTGCGGGTAAATGGAGCTTCCAAAGACCTATGTAAGTATTGGGGAGAGGGTATAGTATATAAGAAGTTCTTATAATGTGATACCAGTACCCAGCTGATATAGTTCATTGCCGGTAGCTAGTTTGGAGGGTGTTTGGTGCTGGGAAGTGAAGAATAAATCTCTGTATCATATAAATGCACGGTATTAGGGAGATAATCTCCATTATTTGAAATATCTTTCCTGGGACCGTTTCAAACGAGGAAGGGCTAAGTGATCCTCTGGGATTTATGTGCCCTCCCCAAGGCTGGCCTGAGCTTGATGCTCTTTGCTAACTCTGGGTATCGGGTTTAGGGCTCATGATCTTTTCCTGCCGCTGCTCTTCTCTTCCCCATTAACTGACAACTTGAGGTTTCATCTTTCATAGAAGGGTGCCTCATTGTCAGAGCACCGCAGCAATGGGCATTCCAGCCAGACCCTATCAGCAGCAGACAGGATTTCATGCTCTACAATGAGTCATTACCATTTTTCCTGCATTATTGCTCCTTTCCGTGCCCAGCTGAGGGCTGTGCGTCTCAGTGGGGCAGATAAGGAGGCTGCAATATCCTGTTGTGGCCCTGCCCTTAGAGATAAGAGCCTTTCTCTCCATCAGCAGAAGGAAAATATCACTGCTGGGTAATGAGAGAAGTTTAAACAGATCAGCCCCATAGGAGGAAACTCATAAAACTCCTAGCAAACAGAGCCCCTCTTTAACCTTTTGTCTCCTTTTATCAACAAATGAAACTTGCTGTAATTTCCTGTCCCTTTTTCAAAATTACTTTTATTGAAACCTAGAAGGAAATTAACCTGGGTCTCCAGAGCAGGTTGATGGGGAAGGTTGTCATCCACCGACCAAATGTCTCCCAGGATGCCCCCCGAGGCCCCTCAAGCCTCTGCTGCTTCCTTGGTGCACATCGCTGGAACCAAGTAGACAGGAGGTGCTCTAGGGCCTTGGGAAGATTGAAAAGTTCCCCAGTAGGAGAGTCAGCCAGACTGGGGCCTCACTGCAGCAGCCGCCTTTATTTCAGTATCAATTATGAATCTAGCCCCACGGCCAAATCCCTGGCCATTAAGGTGGACCCTGTTCCTATTCACCAGTCGGATGATAAACCAGGACATGCATTTGAAAAAGAAAGCACCATTTATGACAGCTCAGTGAAAATGCAGAGTGTCCTCCTCTACCACTCTTGGTGGTTGATATCTCTTATTTTCTCCTTGAAAATAGGGTAGCCCCTAACACTGATGCACGCAGCCGGAGCCAGTTGTTCACATTTGTTACCCAGGATCTTCCAGCCAGGGAGTCTGTAGCTGTTAGGAATACAATGAACTTGAGTATTGTCTTTAAAAATAAAGGAGCTGGTCGGGTGCAGTGGCTCACACCTGTAATCCCAGTACTTTGGGAGGCTGAGGCAAGAGGATGGCTTAAGCCCAGGAGTTTGAGATCAGCCTGGGCAACATATTGAGACATCCTGTCTCTATAAACAAAATTTTAAAAATTAGCTGCGTGTGATGGCACATGCCTGTAGTCCCAGCTACTTAGGAAGCTAAGGCAGGAGGATTGCTTGGGCTTGGGAGGTTGAGGCTGCAGTGAGCCATGTTCATGCCACTGCACTCGAGCCTGGGCAACAAAGTAAGACCCTGTCGCTCAAAAAAATAAATAAATAAATAAATAAAAGAGAGAGAGAGAAAAACATTTAGGTAAATGGGGAGAATTGTTGATATGTTACAGCAATGCTGGCAAAAGAACCCATCAATTACATGAAAACTGGGTTTATCCCTACCTACTGTACAGTAGTTACAAAATTTCCTCTTTCCCACTGTTTATCACAACACTTGTAGTCTGAGAACTTTGCTAGCTCAGCAAGTGGAAGGAACATCAAGCATAAAGTGTTTCACAGGCCAAATCAGTACAATTCCTGTACATTGTACTTGTGAAAGACAATTCCGATTTTTCCAAATATTCCAGTAATTTAAAATATAATATGGATACATTTTATGTCACATTAGATTATGTAAATTTGAAAGTGCTTTTCATTTGGGAATATAAACTTTTAATTTTAAAATTCTTGTTCCATTTTATGGGGGTACAATCTAGATATAGCAAAACATACAAATCAACTCTAAATACATATACCCCCATGTACTTACCACTCAGATCGAGTAGAACAATTCCAGCAATGCAGAAGACTTCCCTGCCCACTGCAAATTTCTACTCCCCTGGGAAACCCTACCTGGCCTCTATCACTATGGGTTAGTCGTGCCATAAACTTATATTATCATGTGTGGGATCTTCTTTATAATTAAACATTTATAAGGAAAATGTTTTCTTTTTCTTATTCTTGTTCTTTGGCAGTTTGCAGATTCATTCAACTTTAATCCCCACAAATGGCTATTGGTGAATTTTGACTGCTCTGCCATGTGGTAAGTTTCCCTGCTCACAGATGTCAGTTGCCTGTCCCCACTGCTCTTCCGAGGTGACGGTGCATTTGAAAGAAGCTGGCAGGGAAGATGCCAGAGCCAAAGGGGTGCAGTAGTCACTTAGCTCACTGCTTGCTGCCATTTCTGAACCCTTGATGGAACGATTGCTAATTCTTAGCCTCGCTGGAAACTTTTATCTAGGGAATATCATTGCAACATACTGGCATAAGAAATGAGAAGCCTAAAAAAGACAATCGGTAATTTGATTTATCCAGCATTAACAGAAAACAAATACAAGTACACACTTCTAATTCAGTAGCCTCTGTGTTTTCATTCTTAGATTTGTAACCAGTCTTAGCCTAATGCTAAGTTTAAGCAATCTGAGTTCAAATGCTTAAAAGTATTTGCTACGGCCGGGTGTGGTGGCTCATGCCTGTAATCCCAGCACTTTGGGAGGCCGAGACGAGTGGATCACCTGAGGTCAGGAGTTCGAGACCAGCCGGGCCAACATGGTGAAACCCCGTGTCTACTAAAAATACAAAAAATTAGCTGGGTGTGGTAGTGCATGCCTGTAATCCCAGCTACTCAGGAGGCTGAGGCAGGAGAATCGCTTGAACCTGGGAGGCAGAGGTTGCAGTGAGCCGAGATCATGCCACTGCACTCCAGCCTTGGCGACACAACAAGACTCTGTCTCAAAAAAAAAAAAAAGTATTTGTGAAGGAAAAATAATAGTAACCATGTTTCCTAAGAATTTCCCTGGAAATTCTTAAAAACAGCACGATAATACCTTGGTGATATTTAGAATAAGAAAAAGAACTAAAGCGTTAAAGTGGGTGATATGACTCCACCTACACAACGTTTAAAGAATAATGATGATGGGCAGTGGTACACGGACACTAGAAACTGGTTTCTGCAACTTTTTAATGTAAGAAGTTGATTGATTGAGCATAGGGTCAGGAGGATTTGCATGAATTTTGTACAGTATGCAACCTTTTCCAAATTTTCAGAAGGCTTTGTAAAATTGTTCAGTATGTAATTAAGTAAATAACTTTTCACTTTCCTCCTAAGCATGAGGAAAGCAGCTTTTATACAAAACAACTAATGTCAGCTCTCAAGGTCACCAAAATATCCATTTGCCCTTTCTCTTTTCTTTCTTTCTTTCTTTCTTTCTTTCTTTCTTTCTTTCTTTCTTTCTTTCTTTCTTTCTTTCTTTCTTTTTTTTTTTAAGGCAAACCACATTTCTAGTCCTTTATTTGTATATAAATCAATTTTTTTTGGTCAGTCTTTTCCCCCAAATTTCTGCTATATAATTTTAAGACCAGTTGTTATGTGGGCATTTCAGACTTAATTTTGTCAGAAATAAGTATTTATGAAAGCCATGGTTGTTATGAATGTGAGTATTCTTTTGTATTCTTGTGGTTGTGTTTTTCTCTTTCACCCAAGGTGGAACACAGTGAGGACAGTTTGCACCGTGTGCCAGAGGTCTCTTTATTCGAGGGGGAATTTTGATTGACATATAAATCCGCTCTGCTGAGGTTTTTGGTCAGTGGGGAAAATTCTCTAAGAGAGCTGGAGTTGGGAGGGACCAGGCAGAGCATCTGCAGGCTCTGGCGGGAACAAGTGGCTCTCCAGGGATGCTTTTGTTTTGCAAGGGGCAGGCGTCCTCAGATGCCTTCCACAAAGGAAGCCCTAGAACCATCCGGGAGCAGGGTGAGGGCTGATGGGGCTGTCCGGAAGAGAGGTTCTCATGCACCCTGAGGCTGTTCCCAATGCCTGGATAAAACAGTAATATCAACAAGGCTGTTAGTGACTGCAGATAGGTAAGTCCAGGCTCCCTTCTAAGTCCCTAACCTCTTGTAGCTCTCTGGACCCCCACGACAGCCCTGTGATGGGGGACACAGATATTGCCACGCTCTCTTTACAGATGAGGAAACTGAAGCAGTCAGGGACCAGAAATATTTTGGGTCCCTAATCTTGGAGGCAAATATTGATACACGATAAGAAAGAGTGTAATGAATGCAGTGTCCTGCCCTCGGGTGCAGACAACTAGTGCCTATATTAAGGCTGAGAGAAAACCTGCTTAGTCAGTGTGATGGTGAGAAGGAGTCGAGCCTTTCGGGATGTGGAGTGCCTGCTGCAGAGCTGATGCCCCAAGGCTGCCGCAGACGCTACAGAGCTGATGCAAGTGAGCTGGTGGCTGTGCGCTCATCTCTCCCAGACAGCTCCTTCCCGGCACTCAGGGTTCAGTTCAGCCACCAGCCTGTGAGGGGAAATTTGACAAAGTGGAGGTGATGTAGGGAGGAGACACAGGACACATAGGAATGAGGCCAGGCCATTTGGAAAAGGGAGAGAGGACAGAGGGTGATTAGCCTGGAGAAGGAATTACACGTAAGCCCTAAGACACAAGAGAGGCCTGTGGTGTCTGGAAGTGTGCCAAGAGAGAAAGGCGATGAAGTTAGTTCCCATCCTCTGGGGTGGGCGGCAGTGGTGGGGCGGGGTGGTTTTAATACTTGAGGAGCCTCTTACCTTCCTATGGGCTTGAAAGGCTACAAAATACGTTTTTTTTTTTGAGACGGAGTCTCGCTCTGTCGCCCAGGCTGGAGTACAGTGGCCAGATCTCAGCTCACTGCAAGCTCCGCCTCCCGGGTTTACGCCATTCTCCTGCCTCAGCCTCCCGAGTAGCTGGGACTACAGGCGCCCGCCACCTCGCCCGGCTAGTTTTTCATATTTTTTTAGTAGAGACGGGGTTTCACCGTGTTCGCCAGGATGGTCTCGATCTCCTGACCTCGTGATCCGCCCGTCTCGGCCTCCCAAAGTGCTGGGATTACAGGCTTGAGCCACCGCGCCCGGCCAAAATACGTTTTTAAATTACAATAGCGACTGTGCTGTTTCTCTCCTGAGAGGGTGCGTTCTCGACAGAACAGGGGTCAAATCATTTGGTGAGGTGTCGTGTACCTGGAAAAATCAGATCTCTCCTAAACCCAAGGTTTTATCCCATGACACTATAAAAATGGCATGAATGTTGATGGATGAAATCTGATTTTTGAAGGATTTGTGTTTTAACACAGAAATTACTGATCTTTACTGTCTGGAGGCACTGTGCCTGCATTAGTTGGCTAGGGCTGGCTTAACAAAGTACCACGGACAAGTGGCTTAAACAAGAGATGATTTCTTTCAGTCCCAGAGGCCAGAGGTCCAAGATAAAGCCATCAGCAGGCTGGTTTCTTCTGAGGCCTTTCTCCTGGGCTTGCAGATGGCTGTGTTCTCCCTGTCCTCACATGGTCTTCCTTCTGTTTATCTGTGTCAAAATTTCCTCTTCTTATAAGGACACCAGTCACACTGGATTAGGGCCTGTTAACCAAAAAGTATGTGAGACAGGTCTCAATCAATTTGGATATTTATTTTGCTAAGGTTAGGGACATTCCTGGAAGAATAAACATGAAATCACAGAAACAGGGTGTGGTCTGTGTCTTTCTCCAAAGATGATTTTGAGACCATCAGTATTTAAAGGGGAAGGCAGGCTGGAGGGGAAAGAGGGAGTGTAAGGTCACATTACTGAATCCACGTGTTGTGAGAGGAAAGGAGCAGGTAGGGGAATAGTCAATGATGTATTTGTCTTCACGCTCAGTAAATCGGCTTTTATTATAAGATACGGTGAGCATAGAGTAGCTACCCATAGAGATATTTAACCTTTTATCTGTAGCCTTCTCCTTCGGCACGAAAGGAAAGGTATCTTCTTGCATGATAGCGTCCAGCCTTTTTTTTTTTTTCCTTTGGCATAGAAAATTGAGGCATCGAGTTTTTATTTTCCATTCACATTACTCCCCCTCCCCTTTTTAAAAAAGTCTTGCAGAAAATGCGTTTTAGAAGAAAATGCTACTCTAGCCTTGGGTTTTATCCGGCCTCTTGTGATTAAGACAGTTTATTTCTAGAGAGGTAAGTCCCACGTTGTTAGGAAAGCTCATTTTTCGCTGGTTGTAGCCTCACGACCCATGAAGAAATAAAATTGGTGGAGGAAGAGAGAGAGAAAAAAACCAAACAAACATAAAGGGAGAACAGTCCTGGAAAACTGATATAAGCTGTATTACTCTGAAGTCCCTATGTCAGTAGGCAGGTATGAAAGTGGTTTATGTATATAAATAAGTTCTTGTTATTTTCTTCCAAAGTTGACGTTGTCTAGCTTCAGTTTACAGGGCTTTAAGAAAAGCATAGCTTAATATTTAGTGATTTCTGGTGGCGCACGCCTGTAATCCCACCACTTCAGGAGGCTGAGGAGGATGGATCATTTGAGGTCAGGAGTTTGAGACCAGCCTGGCTGACATGGTGAAACCCCGTCTCCACTAAAAATACAAAAATTAGCCAGGCATCGTGGCACGTGCCTGTAATCCCAGCTACTCAGGAGGCTGAGGTGAGAGAATCACTTGAACCCGGGAGGCAGAGATTGCAGTGAGCTGAGATTGCACCATTGTACTCCAGTCTGGGTGACAGAGCAAGGCTCTGCCTCAAAATAAATAAATAAATAATAAACCTTTAAAAAAAAAAATTAGTGATTTCAAATCATGATTAAAAACGAAAAGAAAGAAGGAAAAAAAAACCTGACGACATTATTTTGGAGAATTGTAGCCAGGAAAAATTTTAGAATTCAGTCCAAATTGTAGAAAATAATAAAAACGGACAAACATTAGGCAAGGCTAGAATCGAATTACAGATGTACTATAGTTTATTTTGAAACATAATTTTTCTCTTTCCAGTTCCCCAATTTTATTAAATACAAAATTATAACAGGGCTAATTTATTTGTAAAATAAGTTTTAGTTCTATTATGATTGGCTTGCTTATTTGAATAAAGTTCAGCAAGAACAATCATTTGCTATATAGGTTTGCTCTCTCGCTCTTTTTGTTTGTTTGTTTTTTTAAATTGGTTTTGTTGGAAACTTTTCATAAATAATCTAAGATTTAGACCTTTTGTTGTTGTTGTTGTTGAGACAGAATCTCCCTCTGTTGTCCAGGTTGAAGTGCAGTGGCATGATCTTGGCTCAGTGGCATGATCTCAGCTCACTGCAACCTCCACCTCCCGGGTTCAAGCGATTCTCCTGCCTCAGCCTCCTGAGCAGCTGGAACTACAGGCACCCACCACCATGCCTGGCTAATTTTTTGTGTTTTTAGTAGAGATGGGGTTTCACCATGTTAGCCAGAATGGTCTCGATCTCCTGACCTCATGATTCACCCACCTCATGATATACCCACCTCTGCCTCCCAAAGTGCTGAGATTATAGGCATGAGCCACCATACCCAGCTGATCTAGACCTTTTTAAAAGCCTCAGTCCCAGCCAAGGATTTTTCTGTGCCTATAGATACCTGTGTGAACTGGTTGAATTCTGAATTCTTCTCTTTTCAAGGTCCCAGGAAAACTTAAGGTTCCTAGCCCTGTTAGAAAGTGACATTTTTTACTTACCACAGGTCAGGACCCTGTAAAGGACAAGGTATGGGGCCAGTTTTTCTAAGGGGCTTTTATTAGCTTTGTAGGTCACCCTTATTTTCTCAAGGCAATCTGAAAATGTCATTCCAATCAAAGCCTTGGTAAAATAACCAGTGACAGAACAGGACCACACACAGGTCATTATAAAATAAGTCATTCGTTTAGCCAAAGTGATAACTCAAAGATTTCACAAAAAAGGGAAACACCTTTATTCTTTGAGAGAAGAGACTTGCTTTTCTAAACAATAAACTCTAATAAAGACAGTATCAGGCTAATTAAACTTGTCTCTCAAATTTTATAAACAAATCTTTTAAATTTTAATCATCTTGGCCAAAATTTATAATTTCCATAAATCTTTTTATAACCTTTTATAATTTTTTAATTAAAGAATGGGTTAGTGTCCCAAGAAAACCTTGTTAATCTGGCATATGGACACTGATGCTGGTCTTGCATCAGTGTGCCTTTGATATTAGTGTGCCTTTGATATTGATGTGCCTTTGATATTAGTGTTTAATTTATAGAGAAACTAAACTAATTTTCTCTCTCAAGATCAGCTCTTTCAATCTTATGGTCCACCTCTTCTGTGATAGTCCCTGGGCCTAGAAGGGTTGAATGGTTTTAATTTCTGACCCTGTGTCTCATGAACACAGTTTATTTTGATTGTCATTTTCTCCTCAGTCTGAAGATGAGGCTTTTAATTGTTGTCAGTGTTTAAGATTTAGCTGGACTTGGTGTCTTTTTTAGACCCAGGAGTCAAAGTCCGGTAACAGTACAATGACTTTAGAAGCAATACATAAAGTTATGTGGATGTAATAACCTTAATTTTTTAAATCTCAGTTTTCATAGGACTTTAGTTAGGCATAGGAAGAGTGCATTCTGTGTCATAAGTGAAAGTTTTCTATTTCATAGAAGAATTTAGAGAATAATATAGGAAGAAAGCATTTGCTTTAGGCTGGGTGTGGTGGCTCATGCCTGTAATCCCAGCACTTTGGGAGGCCAAGGTGGGAGGATTGCGTGAGATCAGGACTTTGAGACCAGCCTGGCCAACATGGTGAAACCCCATTTCTACTACAAATACAAAAATCAGCCAGACGTGGTGGTGTGTGTCTGTAATCCCGGCTACCCTGGAGACTGAGGCACAAGAATCTCTGGCACCCAGGAAGCAGAGGATGCAGTGAGCTGAGATGGTGGCACTGCACTCCAGCCTGGGTGACAGAGCAAGACTCCATCTCAAAAACAAACAAACAAACATAGAAAACCATTCACTTTAGACCTTTGAGATAAAATATATTTTTAAATCAGCCCACAATGTCAGTCAGAACCAGAGGGGAAAAAATTAAAGGATCTGATAAAAAGTTGAAAGAGTTACTACCTCAGGCTCTCTTGAAGGGGAGAGAAAGCTGAAAACAGTGAGATGAAATTAAAGTTGAAATTCTGGTTTATGAAAATTAAAATGTCTTATAATTTTATTAAGAATAAATCAGTACCTTAAGGAAATTTAGTTGTTCTAACCAATTTTTTAGTTTATTAGTGTATTTTTAGTATCAAAACCCAATTTCTAGAAAGACTATTATAAATAATTTTTTCTAATTATAGCCAACTTGATCACAAACATTTTTTCATAAATCTCTTTTTATAAACCTTATTATGACTTACACAAACCATTTATTGAATACTTGGAGTTTCTGTTTTATTCTAAATACCCTCTTTTTTAAATAACCAGTGATTTTATTTTAGGACAAAAAAATTATCATACAATATTTTTGTCATGTGGAATTATTTTCCTTTTAATCTTTCTTACATATTTATAACATTTTTTGCATCTCTTTTATTTACTGGTTCCTCTTACCTTGTTTTAGAATGACCTTTAAATAATCTTTGAATTAGACAAAAATTATTTCTTTTTAATAAGAACACATTGTTTTTTAGAAAAACAGTTTCCTATAATTTTTTTTTTTAAATTGGAAATGACCCAGACATTTAAGCAATATCTATTATTTTGTTTAATGTCACTTTAGGTTCTAAATTATATGTCAAGTTTTTTTTTAACAAGCATTTGTTCTATTACACTTATCTAATTTATTTTTTAATAGATTACTTACAAAAACTGATGGTCATCATTTAAAGTTATTTCCCTCCTAACCAATTTTATAAGCTGTGAATTTCAGGTGTTTACCAATGTAAAATACTTAAGGTTAAATAAATGTGTTTGTTTTTTCTTTTTGCCAAATAATTCAGGATTAACTGTTTGCTATTAAACCAACAATATTAAATGCCTTACTTACAAAAATTACACAAAGATAATTCTCTTTTGGGCTGCATTTATGGCTTTATAACCCTCATTCCAAATATTGACACCTTATACTATTCAGCAAAGATAAATATAAAACTACTTGACCAATAAATCTAAACAATAATATGTGTTGACAGTTCTTAAGGCTTTCTAATTTTATTTTGCCAATAATTTTAAAGCCAGCTTATTTGTTAAAAATTAATTCAAGTCATGTGAACTTGAAAAGCATTTGGATTATTTACTAAATTTATGAGTTCTGCTTTATTTTTAAGCCAATTTGGTACCTTGTGGCCACAACACATAACAAAACGCATGTATATATACATAAACACACCTAAGCACACAAACAGTCATGCAAATAAAGATCCTATAGCTTTTACTTCAGAACTCTAGCCACGATATATCAATACAGACTCATCAGTTTACCAAAAAACAGTTGGATAGAAACAGTGGTTTTTATCTCAATGCCAGTAGAAAGGTCCTCTAAACTAGAGAAATATATTTTCTTAAGTAAAAAACATGTCCTCATGTTTTTTATAAACTTTACCAAAAACACCTTACTATATACTACTAACCCTAATTCTCAGTCTCAGTGAAAAATCAAGGATTACTTAATTTAATATAACATGACTTTAAGTTTTCAAATTACTGGAGAGAGTTTTGAGACTAAATTTACCAAATTAAACTTACCAGAGATTACTAAAACTACATGAACTGAAAAGCCTCTGAGCTAGTTGCTATTAGTCGGACAAAAACTTAACTTTTCTTTAGGCCAATTAATTAGAATTCTTTCATTTAATTGGTAGTGAAATATTATTTCCACATGACACATATGAACGTATAGACGTAATAGACCCAGACAGAGGCAGATCTTATATATTTAAAATTTCTCATTTGCCTGTTTTCAAAAACGTTCTTTTTCCTACTTTAGACTATTAAAGTAGTCTGGAGGGAAAGAGGGAGGGTGTGGTAATCCACGTGTTGCAAGAGAAAAGGAGCAGGTAGGAAAATAGTCAATTATGTATTCATCTCCCACTCAGTAAAATGGCACTTTACAACAAGATACCATGAACTTAAAGTGGAGACATTTAACCTTTTAGCTGTAGCTCTCTACTTAGGAACAAAAGGAAAGGCAACTCCTTGCATGACTCAGCTTTGAGCTTAATTTTTCCTTTTGGCAGAGTGAATTGGGGTCCCAGGTTTTTATCTGCCTTTCAAAGCCCACACTGTATGACCTCATTTTACTAAATCACCTCTTAAAGGCCTTATCTTCAGTCAGTCACATTCTGAGGTCCTGAGAGTTGAAACTTCAACATACGAATGCAGAGGAAGGGGCACATAATTTGGTCCATAACAGCACTCACAAGAAATCACTAGTTAGAGCCATAAGCCTTATATCTAAGGTTTTAAACCAGATCAGCTTATTTTAAACTCCACAATCTTAATGATCATCTGATTACTGATATATTTGATTCGTATGAAAGTTATATTTTCATTTGATCTCACTATACCCAAACACCCACGTCCCCGTTTTTTCCTCATTTTTCTTACCACCAAAGAATTTTTTTTTTTTCATTCCACAGTGGATAGTCTTCACATTGCCTTGCTGACACAGCGGCCTGTGCTGTATCTCACAGTGTGCAAACCAAGAGTGCATGCACGCAAAGCAACCTACGTTTTACAAACACACATACAAGCAAAAGGATGCACATAGAATACACTGGGATCATTTCTTATGGATATAGAAGCTGGAGGATGAGAGCTGTTTTTTGGTGTAAATGAGCCAAAATCAGGGTCACTTTTGTTCAAGCTGTCACTGACTTGGTTTTCACTGTAAACACTGGAAGTAGTCCTGAATTTTAGCCCAGGATATACAGCCTTAGAGCAAAAGACAAGTAGGTGGACCACAGCATCCCTTCCTCTAGACACCGTTACATTAAACTGGCAACCATTGCAAGCACAGCAAGTACACTTCATAATGAATTCATTATTCTGTTCATAAGCTTTTTTGGGGACAATATTATTATCCACTGATCATGCTTGTTCAAGGTTGGCTTCCCCTGCCTGTTTGTGAATGGTGCCTTATAACGTGGAGACGGGAGAGTGAGGGCTGAGAATCTCTACTCAGAGGTTTTTTTGCACTGTCCAGATATCATGAAATAAATATAAATATTTTGACAGTCTAAGAGAAGATTACAGTCATGTGATCTACCTTAACACAATAGAATACAGATAATAAGGACACTTGTAAGAACCAGAATTCACAAAAGGATAAATATTCCTTTAGATTCCTAAGAATTTAAGCAAAAAAATCCTAAGTGGTGAATTTTTAAAGTGTCTTTTAAAATTTCACTAATTCAGTAAACAACACATAAATGGATTTTTTTTATTGCTTTCACTAGTTTCTTTGTATTCTTTAAAATTAGAAGTGTTTCTCTTTTGTCTAATTAAATTGTACCAATGGTTAGTCCATAATTTAACATAAACACTTTGGTTGTACTCTTTAAATACTGAAATAGACAAAATAATTGAAGTTTCTGAAACTGACAATCATTATAAGCATAGTAAATATGTTTTATAATGAATTCATTATTCTGTTCATAAGCTTTTTATTCTCCATTTGGTATTTTGAATCTTTTATCTGTAAGTTTGAGCCATTCTGTCCAGAGCTTATTGCCTGTTTAATGTCAGGTCTCCAAAGACAGACTCAAATTCCATACACACGAAAGGCATATATTATCCACATTTGAAAGATGGCCTGTTTTTTTCCCAAAATGTTAAATTTTGCCATAAATTATTTTATAGTGTTTGTATACTTCTGTTACATTGGGAGATTTTTAAAAATTCTATTTCTTTGAAACAATTTTAATCATTCTAGTAATTGTTGAGACTTGATTCTAGAACTTGTTTTAAAAGTCTTAGTGGATAGTTTTCTACTTATCTGTTTGGATTCTTTGCACTTAGGTCTGGGAACCCTTTAGTATCTTGAATTTTTTATAGATGTTATTGGGACCAGGAGGTCACATGAGTGCTCATTCAGGGAGCACTGTGTAGTGTTGCAGATTTTTTTTTTTTTTTTTTTTTGAGACAGAGTCTTGCTCTGTCGCCCGGGCTGGAGTGCAGTGGCCGGATCTCAGCTCACTGCAAGCTCCGCCTCCCGGGTTTACGCCATTCTCCTGCCTCAGCCTCCGGAGTAGCTGGGACTACAGGCGCCCGCCACCTCGCCCGGCTAGTTTTTTGTATTTTTAGTAGAGATGGGGTTTCACCGTGTTAGCCAGGATGGTCTCGATCTCCTGACCTCGTGATCCGCCCGTCTCGGCCTCCCAAAGTGCTGGGATTACAGGCTTGAGCCACCGAAAATTTAAGAAGCCAGGCTTTCAACCCTACACAGGGGTCCTTTTCCTGATCTCCTAGGACTGTGTCTGGTTTGAGAGAGACTTTCATCACCAAGAGACTCATGCAAGTGAGGTCACCATGTGAGGTGACTTTGGTGCCACAAAAGCATGTTTCTCTGTGTGTGTGTGTGCGCGCGCACACGCACGCACCCATGTATGTCCTCAAGTACACATACACATCTGTTTCCATAAAATTCTTTCTCTTTATAATATCCATTAACTCTTACCAATAAATGCAAATTTAGTACCTAAATATGGAAGAGGCGACTACCACGGGCCCATTAGAAACATGGGCCAATGAATAAAGTATAATGGGAAACTGCAAATACTGAGAACTGAATGAAAAGAAAGATGCAACATAACTTGCCACACACAGCTAAAGCAGCACCTGCAAAACAGACGTCAATTGAAAAGAGGAAAGCCAGAAAATCGTAAGCTAAGTATCAAAATTAAGCTGGAAAGCAGCAACAAAATAAACCTCCAAAAAGTAAAAGGAAGAATACAATAAGAATTAAGAAATGTAACAAAATACACAAAAAAGACCCAGCAGAAAGGATCGACAAAGCCAGATGTTGGTAGTTGGCCTGCCTAATTACATAAACAATCTCTGGAAAGATAGGTCAAAAATAAAGAGAAGACACAGATAACCTGTAGTAGAAAATACAATGGCACAATTCCAGATACTTCAGAGATTTCCAAAAATAGTAAGGGAGCATTATGAGTAACATCAAGCCAAGAATCGCCCATAAACACATATATACAATAACTGCAACAAAACACGATACCAAAACTGACTCGAGTAAATAGAAAACCTGAAAAATCTTATTGCTAATACAACATATCAATAGTTAAATTTTCTTACAACAGAAATACCCAAATTCTTAAACAGTGAGTATCCTAAACTGCAGGGAACTTACAGTCCAATCATAAGTATAATTCACAGAGAACAGCAAAGAGGCCACACTGCCTCTTATATCATGAAGCCGGTCTAAATTTGATTCTAAAACCAGATGAGAAGCTGAGACAGAAAAACTATAAAACAATCTCACAAACTTAAATGTAAAAGTTCTAAGTTAAACATTAGCAAATAAAAAATCTAACGAGATTTTTAAAAATATAGTATACCATGACCAAACTGTGTGTAATCTGGATATGCCAGGATGGTTTAATAGTAGAAGATTTTTAAAGTGCCAGTCACCATGTTAACAGTGAAGGAGAAAAAAAGTTATCACATTAGATGCAGAAAAAGCATTAGATAACAGTCAACAACATTTCAGGACAAAATGTCTTAGTAAAATCATAACAGCAGAGAACTTTCTTAATCTGATAAAAGGTAACTACCAAAAAACATAGTGAACCTATACTTAACGGTGAAATATTAGAAGCACACTCCCTTTAAAATCAGAAAAATACGAAGATTCCCATAATCTCCACTTCTATCCAACATTGGACTTTCCTCCATAGTGAAAAAAAAAAAGATAAAGAAGTAAACGTGTAAGGATCAGAATGGAAGACGTAAAACTCTCATTGTCAGATGATGTAACCTCAATAAAAAGAGAATCCTCAAAGTATTATTAATAAAAGAACCCAGCAAGATGTCTAGATACACTAACATTTTTAAGGTTGCATTTTTTTTTACATCTACATTAAACAGTATGTGTAATTTTTTATTACACAAAAGGAATACTCTTTATAATATCAAGAAAATATATAAGTTTACTATGAACAAACATATCAAAACCTGTTCAGATTTATATGGAGAAAATTCTACAATTTTTTGGAAGTCATTAAAGAAGTCCTAACTAAGTAGAATGATATGTTCATGAAGAGGAAGACTCGATATTAGACCTCAGCACAGTTCTAATAAATATCCTGGCATAATATTTATATGGGCCAAGAAAGGCCAAGAGAATTGTGAAAAAAAATAGTGAGAAAGTTGCCTCCTTAAATATCAATGTGTGTGTGTAAAGCAACCATGACTGAACTCATGTAGCACCAGCACGGGCACAGATGGGTAGAGCAGATTAGAAAAGAGAGCCAGAAACAGACCCCACGTGTTCCAATTAGGGCTTCTAATATTTACAGAATTGTTGCAATCCAATATGACAAAATAAGCAATCTAACAGAAAAATGAATAAAAAATTCATTATCAAGGAGGAAACAGATATGTTTAATAAATGTGAAGTTACCCTCCTTAGTAATCAGAAATGTAAATTGAAATCCCAGTGAAACACTATAGGTTGTTTACAATAGTCTCTTTATACTAAACATTGACCAGGATGTGGAAGAGGAGCTCACAGACGGCACAACTGTTGTGGAGACTGATTTGGAGCTACTGAGTAGGGCCATAGATAGATGCTTTCTTCCAGCCTTAACATAGCTCACCTTGTGCTAGTCCATTGGCAAATGCATGGCCGACAGGCGCTGTCACTAGGGGCTCCAGGAGTATGCGCAGGGATGGTCCCATGTCCATAGCAGTGTAGTTTGTCTATCAATAAATGGGAAATGATAGAATAAATGGATTGGGATATGTGCCTGCACTAAAATCCCATGAGGTCATACAAATGAGTGAGCAAGAGCTCTGTGCATGAATGAATGTGAAACTCATAGGTCTATTTTTGGGTAAGAAAGCAAATTATAGAAACATACATGGAATTATAACATTTATGATAATACATCTTAAGTTTATGTTACAGTATATTTGGCAGTGTGCAAAATAATATAGATTGCTTAGGGATTTGGAGAGAAAGTTTTGTAGAACTACATAAGAGTAGGAACCCAGTTTCAGCCTTGAGGCCTCTTGTGTGGGACAGGGAGAGGAAGCAGGTGAGGGACAGGGATATTTAACTTTTATTAATACTTATAATTTAAGTTTTGCTTCATAAGCAAGGGTTGGTGATTTATTCTTTACATCTTTTGTATGGCTTTAATAAGTACAACATTTTTTAAATTAAAAAAACATCTGAAAGGTCCCTGCTGAGAATGAGAAGGGGAAGAATGGTCTTTGTGGACAAAGGGCAGAGTTCTACTGATAGCCATAGATATTCACATCCCTATTGGTCTTCTCTCTTTAAGGCTAGGCACAGAGCTTTCTCTAAAGCAGAGAGACCCAAAGGGCCTCCCCTCCCCAAACCAGTGACTCCCCATAAAATGCTTATGATGCAAGAAAATTCCCATACACACACAAAATTAGGTGCAATCAATTTTCTTCTACAAGTCAAAGAGAGAATATACACTAGACAGCTTATTATTCCTACTGACTTTGTCTGTCTCTAACCTTAAAAAAAAAAAAATAAAGGCTCAATGATCTTTTATAGATAAATCCAGCCTCTCTCTTACTTCCTTGGTAAGCCACATCCCAGCATCCTATTTCATGCTCACTAGGTTCTCTTTCAGAGACTCTCACATTTTATTTGTTTTCAAGCCCAAGCTACTGTCAGATTAACATTTCTTCTCTAGTTTGCCCTTAGGATACTTTATTTGCCACAAAATTGCTTTGTGATGGTGTCACCACACTGCCAATGAAGCGGAGCAGTGTCAATTACCATAAAGCACAGGCCCTTCAAAGGCCTGTCCAGTGAGAGTTTGGGTCTGAGTTCTGCAGAATGACTACCAGTGTGAGTGCTCTGTGTGCAGACAGGTGAAAGGGGACCCCTGTCTGTAGCCCAGGGCATCCTGGCCTTCTCACTGATTAGCCCTCGGGATTTTCACCCCACACACACTTACTGATGCCAGCAGGGCCAGGCACTGTACTGTCCATGGAAAGAGAGAGGAGCAAATGCTAACCTCTGTGGTTTTCCCTCTTGACACTAATTCTCCAACTCTGCAGACACCATCTGGGTATCCTAAATTCACTCCTATTCTGACTGTAACTATCTAGAGGTAGCATCAGACTCCACAGGATTAAGAGCTCAGTCCCACCAGCCTGCCCCCACTTCAGATGCCAGGCACAGCGTTGGGTCTCCAGGTTACCCACAGTTCTGTCCACCATGGCTACAAAGTCAGGGGGGTTCCCATAACCCCTGCCCCAGGTTCAGTAACTTACTAGAACAACTCACAGAATTCAAAAAAGCATTTTACTTAGGTTTACAGGTTATAAAGAGTACAAACGAAGAAATGCACAGGACAAAGTACAAGTGGGGTGGTAGGTCACGTGGCTTCCGTGCCCTCTCTGTGTATGACAGCATCCCAGCATCGTGAAGCATTTACCAACCCGGAGCTCTCCAACCCGGCCACTTAGGAGTTTTTAATGGAGTTTCATTCAGTAGGGATGATTGCTTAAATCACTGGCCAACTCATCACCAGCCCCCTACCCTCCCTGGAGATTGGAAGCCATCGAGGAGACCCCAGCTCCCAGCTATCTTATTGACGTGCAAAACACACTCTTATCACTGTGAGATCTGAAGGGTTTTAGGAGCTGTGTGTCAGGAACCGGCAACAAAGACCAAATCTTTGTTTTTTATTCTAAGACTCCCAGGTACTTGGAGCAGAGATAGGGCCATGAAGGCAGAATGGTGTTTAGGGCAGGGCCGTAAGCAGATGCCTGAGCTGAGGCAGGCGGGGGGAGGAGAGAGGTAGTCCAGTCTAGGGTGCTTGGTTATCAGCCCTATCATTTGTTCTCTAAAACCAGGGTGAAAAAGAGATCAGACTTAACAGGAGCCTTTAGACTGGACCCCACTTACCTGAAGCACAGCCATCAGGATTCAGGTAAGCTGTGAGCTTGCTTTCTGTGGACTGTTTCTGGTCTTGTTCCCCTCAGAGCTGCCCTGGAGGTCCCTGGGAGTTAGGGGAAGACCATCCATATCCAAGGAGGCTCCCACAGAGGAGCTAGGGTGCTGTGCATTCCCGGATTTGCCCTTGCAGCCCTTTTCCTGTGGGTGGGTTAAGAGGCCTGGGGAGGCTCCCTGGGGGAGGCTCCTGCTCTAGAAGCACTGAGAACCTGCTGGGCTCGTTGCAGGAGCAGGGGCAGGCGGGCATAGCCATGGGATTTTAATATGGGCATCCATACCTCCTGCAGACAAGGAAACATCTTTAACATAATGACGGCCATAATGTCTTTACAAAAAGGCTTTGCATCACCTTCTACCAGTACCATGAGGAGGCAAAGTAAATGAAGGAGGTTGAGTAGAGTTGGTGAGCGAAGAGAAAATAAGATGAAGCCAAGGCTCAGATCAGCACACCAAGGTGCACCTAAGTCATTTGGTCAGTAGGCCTGCTCTCTGTGCCTGGCGCTGGTGACAGCCAAGGAGGCTCAGCACTTGCCTGCAACGTCTAGCAGGGAGGGGATGAGCGGACAGTTATCAAGTGGCATCAGGGGACACAGGGTGCTCCGGGGCCACAGCAGGGAATGCACAGTTCTTGGCTTTTGAACTTCACCTATGTCATCTCATTTGACTTGAGCCAGGGTATCTGGCCGATTAATGGTAGGCATTGAACTAGAACCAAAATAAGTAGAATTTTTTGATAACTGAAAATTCTGTCACAACGCTGGTGAGGGGGTAAAGTGGTTACACCAGTCATGTAGGCTTTGAAGATGTATTCCTTATTAAAGATATACATTTGGAAAATAGAGTCAATGCTGGGCCAGAAAATTCCTGTAATCCCACCACTCAAATGCAAACATTGCTAATATATTGCTGTATTTCTTACTAGTCTTGTTCAATGCATTGTTTGCTTTGTTTTAACTCTGCACCACTTACCAATCACCAATATACAAGCTGCCCTTCCCACACGTATCTCATGAAGTTTTACATCTTATGAGGCACCTAAGACCTATTAAGTAGTCCACAGTTCAGGTAAAACCATTGTTAGAGGAAATTGCTGGCTAAGAGGTTTGTCATTTCTTTATGTTAACAATAAAGAATTGTGCAAGGAAGCTTCTAAATTGGGCCAGTTCTTCACTTCGTAAGGAAGCAGATTCACGGAGAAGCACATAGGGACTTGCACTAATTAGACACCGTATCTGAATTCTTCTACTGAAAGCCTCCAGTTTTTCCATCCTGTAGAAGCTCCTGCAATGACGGAAATCTTCTATAATTCTGCATCACCCAATATGGCAGCCACCAGTCCGCATGTGGCTAATGAGTGCTTGAAATGTGACTCGTCTGTTGAAGAACTAAAGTTTAATTTCCTTTAGTTTTAATTAACTTAAATTTAAATGTCAACAGCCACATGTGGCTAGTAGCTACCATATCAGATGGTGCAGTAATAGAAACTAAAAAGGTCGGGCATTCCCTCATTTTCATTCATGACAATCATCTGATTCTTTGACAATTTTTTTTTTTTTTTGAGACAGGGTTTGGCTCTGTCACCGAAGCTGGAGTGCAGTGGTGCAAACTTGGCTCACTGTAGCCTCCACCTCCCAGGCTCAAGCGACCCTCCCACCTCAGCCTCCTGAGCAGCTGGGACCACAGACATACACCACAAGTCCCAGATAATTTTTTGTATTTTTTTTTTTTTTTTGGTAGAGATGGGGTTTCACCATGTTGCCAAGGCTAGTCTTGAACACCTGAGCTCAAGCGATTTGCCTGCCTTGGCCTCCCAAAGTGCTGGGATTACAGGTGTGAGCCACTGTGCCGGCCTCGACAATTTCTTCCTGAGTGCTTCCTGCATGCAGTCTGTTGGGTGCTTTGTTTCATTTGCAGTGGTCTCTGTGAGTCATTGTCAGATGCTGCTACTGATGTTATGTTTGTTTAACAAGCTCCCTTACTAATGAGAGGCCGTGTGGCATAAAGGAGAGTACTGGTTATGGGTTGAGATAGGCTGTGTGACTTTGGGCTTCCATCTCAGGGTCACTCATGAAACGGGGTGGAGGTCCTGCATCTCCTCCCAGCACTGCCATTTTTTATGCTGATGGAGAATATAACTATTTTCTCCTGGCAGCCAGGTGGCAGTCAGGGAATGACATCAAGTGGTGACTTCAGATGTTCTTGTAAATGCAATGTAGACTGCTATATGGTCCTGCCACAGCCCCTGTTGACTGGGAAAGTAGGGGACACTGATGTGCCTGGTCCAGCCCACATTCGTGGATCTACTCCCACAGCACGAGACTCCCTTCTCCACTGATCTGTGCAGCAGGACCGCAGCATGTTGTCATAATCCTCACCTGACGCCTTGCACAGCATCACTTGTATTAATAGAAACTCCTGTCTATGAGCCTGCATCCAGGGTTCTTTCTCCTGGGATTTGCTGCTTTAGGCATGAGAGGAGGCTCAAAAGCAAATCAGCCATTTTTCATAACCAATGTGGAGCCACTGAGTCCAGGATAGTAACACTGACTCAACTCAGTGAGCAGATACTCATTGAGTATCTGCTCTGTCCCAGATACTGAACTAAGATCTGCTAAGATCCGCGGATACAGAGATGAATAAGCCCACCAAGAGTTTCATTCTCTTCTTTTAAAAATATTCTAATCACTCCATATATCACAAATTCACCTTCTCATGCATGAATGAATGCATGATGAATGATTTACGTGATCTGAACGCTAACTCTCTACTGGGAACTAGATGAAACCTCAGATGTTCATGCTATGTAACTGCAGAAAGCAAAACTAATGCGGGTCTATTGAGAGTGTAACATTTCCAATTTGTGTTTTGGGCATCCTGTTCTCGGGAGACTCCCCTTGAATATGTTACCCTGGGAAGTGCCACAAAGAACACCCAGACCCAGCCTTTGGGTAGTTTTATTTCTGACTTAGAAGACACAAGAAATTTACCTGGAGGATGAAAAGGATTAGCGTGTGATCAACAAACCTGTCTCATGGTTTCCTTTTTCTTTTTCTTTCTTTTTTCTCCAGGGCTTATCACTGACTACCGGGTAAGTGAGAGATTCCACTGTAATCTTAAAAGCCAGTGGAGTGCTGGGGAGCTCCTCCGGAGCTGTCATGGGTCTCCTCCCCACTCTCATGACCAGCACGCACTGATGGGCACCTTCCAACGGGGTCCTAACTGACACATTGAGGGGGTCCTGTCAGGCGGCGGGCAGCTCTGCTGAGCCCCCCAGTCAGAGGTCTCAGGTTAAGAGGGGGAAATCTGGACCCTGGACTTTGCTCCTGGGGAGGGGGAAGGAGCCTCTGCCCCCCCATTCCTCTGGAAGGAAAAGGCCCCTCTGCCCTGGGCTGCTGTGTGCCTGGGGCTGCACTGGTGGCGGCAATGGGAGAGTGAGGAATCAGGGAACATAAAAAGCTCCCAGGTGGGGACAGTCATCTCAGCAGCCTAGTCTCAAATGCGTTGGTCCTCTCTCATTTTTATTTGCCAAAGTGTTGAATGAGGTATACTTTGAAAATGCCAGGTTGTTCTAGTGTTAGTCTGGAAAGGAATTTGGAACCAAAGGCAGTGGCTGCGAGGCTTATTGAAAGAATAGAACCCAAGGGGGAGGGTGAAACTCAGGGGAGGCAGAGGTGTGGCCACTGAACTGGCTGTCTTCTGCTATCAAAAGATGACCTGTGGCTGGGTGCTGTGGCTCATGCCTGTAATCCCAGCACTTTGGGAGGCTGAGGTGGGCTGATCATCTGAGGTCAGGAGTTCGAGACCAGCCTGGCCAACATAGTGAAACCCCATCTGTGCTAAAAATAAAAAAAATTAGCCGGGTCTGGTGGCGGGCATCTGTAATCCCAGCTACCCCGGAGGCTGAGGCAGGAGAATCGCTGGAACCTGGGAGGCAGAAGTTGCAGTGAGCCGAGATCGCGCGTCTGCACTCCAGCCTGGATGACAGAGTGAAACTCTGTCTCGAAAAAAAAAAAAAGGTGATGACCTGTGTCCACTTCTTTCTGGTCAGGCATGGTGGGCACCATCAAAGCAGAGGCTGCCATTTCCCGACAGAGGTGTGTGTCTAAGTGCTATTGGAGCAAACATTGTCAGCAGCCAGTGTGATAATGACCCAGCAGGGGCTGCCCCTCAAAGGCATGTGTAGCTTGCCTTCTTCCTGTGACAGCTGTGAGCCAGGAGGGAGGGGGCAGCAGTAAACCTTCCCAAGCCATCAAGGCTGGTCCCAGGACAGTTTTGGCAAAGTTTGCCTGGGACCACCCTGTTCCACACCCAGGGAGAAAGGCCAGGGTGTGTGCACATAAAGGCACAGTGGGAAGATCCATGGATGATGCCATTTAAAACTTTCATATAAATCCCCATTAACAATCTGACTTATCCTTAGAAAGTTATTATTGAAGGGAAAATATGACAATAATATTAAAAATAACTTGAGGACCTGCTCACCCTGACCTTGTATCCTCACACCGCCGTGGCCTGTGTTTCTGTCTCCTCCTATGGTTCATGGCCTTTCTCAGACTTCATGTGGCAGGAGGGCCACGTGCTGCACAGACCACACTGCAGCTGGTTCTCATGTCACTGAAACTAAAATCGCAATACCTTCTCCACTCCTCCACAGTACAGAAAGTCTACACAGAATCCCATGTTATGTGGTATAATTATTTCCCTGTTATTTAACTACTTCCCTGGGAAAGTCCCTTGCTTTCCTAAATGACTGTGCAGTGAGCATCTGGCACATCCAGCTTTCTGCTGAGGATGAGCTGCTTCCTGCAGCATGAGACTGAAAATGGGGTAACAGGCACGAATATTTCATGCCTTTTATTTTATTATTTTTTAATGTTGCTCCTTCTCAGCTTAGATACCATTAGAAAAAAAAAGGCACGACACCACCTCTGGTTCACATAAAATAACATAGGCTTTGCTAAAAACTCTGTATTGACTAACAAGTCCTCTAGGAACCAAAGTCCTTTTAAATAAATTTGGCACTGTCTTTCAAAGGCCTGGGGCACCATCCCCAGCAATGCAGGCTTATGTTACATTGCCCAAGACAAGAACCAGCCCAGCTGTGCCTGCATCTAGCAGCCCAGGGAACATGATCTCCTCAGACAGTTTCTACTGTTCACCAAGAATCACAGATCTGTACTGGCACCCACCTGCAGGACCACGAAGATGGCAGGGCTTGCCTGAGGCTTCCCCAGCCTGTTCTTCTGCTCCAGCCAGGGCCCTTCCGGTCCTCAGGGCTCACTCCTTCTCCCCAACCCTAGGCTCTTCATCCTATTCCCTCTACCACCAGTCCCTGACCCTTATGGGGTGAGGAAAGAATCTGATCCCTGTCTTTCTGTCCCCTTCTGTCTTTAGTGCTGAGCCTCACTCTCCTCAGCGCCTCAAGCCACAGCCCCTTTCCCCACTGCTAATCCAGAAGACTTAAGCCCACCATTCACCTCACCTTGATGGGCCATGTATTCTTTGGGAAGCGTTTGTCCTTCTGTTACTTCAACTGGTTATCTCTACTAATTATCTCTACCAGCTTAATGAAAGGCATTGGCCTCAGTTAAGGAAAGGTCAAGCATCAGCAACCTGTGCTCCAGCCTTACTTTCAAAGCATTCTTTGGGCAGCCCCTGTACTCCCCACCCTATTGGTCCTGCTATGAAACTGGATCCTTTTCACCCCATCTCAAGGCAGCCCCTTGACTGGCACTCCCTTTCCAACCAGGAGCTATGAGCTGCTCTTGCAGCTACTCAGAGGCGAGTGAGGCCCAAAGCCGCCTCCAGGACTCCCAGGCCACTGAGGGAGACAGAGGTGCAGACCACGCAGGCCCTGATGCGTGTTCTGAAATACACCTGAGATCCTCCAGGCTGCCCATTTGTGGCCCAAGAGGACATGCCCCAAGTCCTTAGCTATTCCTCTGCCTGACAGCTCTCTTCTTGCTGCTTGTGGCAGGCAATGATGCTGAGGTCCCTGGCACTATAGCTGGCAGCGCATGAGTCAGCAGCCATGTGGGGACAGCTCTTGTTTGGCTGCCTGTTGCTTCTAAAGGAACCCAGGCAGGTGGAAAGCACCACAGCAGCCCAGCCGCACTGGCATCCACCAGGCTTGGGAGGCCCTCTGGGGTAATTGGCTTCTGTGCTGCTGCGTCCCTAGAGAGGGCCGGAGATGGCACATCATGTGTTCACAGCCAATATTTCATGGCTGATGAGGGGACAAATGCACGAACCTTATGAAAGATGGAATGCAGAAGGTGGAAGCTGTTCTGGAGCCGAGGGGCTTCTAAATGCGAAGCACAGGCGTTAGGCCTCAGCAGATCAGCTCCAGGAAGCAGGAGTGGCCATGTGGGGACAGCCCCGGGCAGCCACTGGGAAAACACAAGTTGGCCGAGTGTGAGTGTGGGAGCAGCCTCAGGGCCCCTGGTGTGCAGAGCCCCCAGGGCACCTCTCAGCCCAGCTTTGCTCTTTCTATCCCTTGGGTGCAGGCACAAGTGTCACTGCCTCTCACTGAACCCTCTCCGTCTGCCACAACCCAGGGATGTCCCTAGCCATATTTCCTGGCATCTTCTCTTTGCCGCTATTTTAGCTACAGTGCAGTGACCTCGTTCCCTCTCTGTGCTCACATGCACCTCTCAGGCTTCTCTATGATTCCCACCTTGAATGTGAATTCCAGGCAAATGTCCCCAGGGCATTTGCTTTGCTGGGCTCAGCAGGGAATGGCAAGGAATATCATAGACATTCTCATTTTGTTCAAAGAGGCTGGAAACCCAAACCTAAGGCTGTCACAGCCATCAGGCTGGGGGGAAGATCCCTGGACAGTGGGCTGCCTGCCAGGCCAGTGAGGAAGTGTGGGGTTAAAAGAACGAGCGGGCCCTGGTAGTTCTGCCCCTTGTCAGCGGATGAGGGCATGAGGACGGAGTGTTAGTCCCAGGAGGAGGCTGTTCAGGACGCGAGGTATGGCAAGAGAGCTTTGTGTTCTTTCTGATGGTGAACGGCACACTGAAGATGTAAGACAGCACTATTTGCCTGCAGTTTGCGAGGTCCTGGGCAAAGTGGGCATCACTGTGCCTATTTCATAGGGGAGGAGACAGAGGTTCGGAAAAGTTAAAAAGTTTGCTGAACCTATTGAAAGACAGGACCGTGGACCCAGGTCACTAGCCACAGAGCCACACAGCCCTGCGGGCTGTTTGAATGAGGAAACTGTATCTTCTGGAAGATGTTGATGGCTTGTCAAAAGTGGGACAAAATATGGGTTTAAAAATGATCAATTGTGGAGGAAAAAGTACCAGGAAATAGCTCATTTGATGTTTGGGAAGCATCAAATATGAATTGGTTTCTATATGCAGAATCCTTTTAGATGACCCATGAATGAGGGAAAAATGGGTTTTATTCCTGATTTATTTAAGTATGTCCATTAACAATATTCCACAAAATGTGGGCTGGCCACGCCGAGCCAGGCCGGGTGCTGGGCTTGGGGCTGGAACTAAAATGGCAAATGAGACACAGTCCCTTTCCTCTGGGAACTTAGTCTGGCAGGAGGTGAGGCTGGGTACACAGGAGTCACAGCCGTCTACTGCAGGCGCCCAGGAACATATTGGGGGAGGGGCCAGTGCATTGAACTCAGTCTCTGGAGAGAACATGACAGCATTTGGAGCCACATTTGAGTGAGCATTCAATTAGATGGTGTGCATTTTCACTCCAGGACCACAGAAATTAAGTTTACCTTGGTATTCTTCCAAATGTTAGACTGAAATCGCATTTTAATTTGTAGGGGAATGACTGGTCCAGGAATGATTTTGGAACGCAGCGCCCATGCTGAACGTGGCAGGGAAGCGTCGCTCCACTGCCTGTTAGTCAGTCAGTCAGTCAGCTAGTGGTGGGATAAAGGATTCTTCTTTTAGATTTCCCAAAAGACAAGTTAGCTTAGTTCTTGAGTAGCCCAGCAGCTTGCAAACGCAGTGCTTACTAGCAGACAACTGTGTGTGCAGGTTCAGCTCAGACTCTGCCGCATGCTGGCTTGGTGACATTGAACAAGTCACTCTCCACACCTGCTTTCGCTCTAAGAAAGTAGGGATCCGAACCCTTGTTTACAGTGCTGCTAGGAAACTCAAAGGAGATAATGTGTCAACACACCGGGCAGGGCTTGGCCATGCTGAATGCCTGAGTCAGAGGTTGGGTCCCTGTTTCCCTTTTGACCTGAGAAGCTCCTGCAGAACTCTGGCTCTGGGTCCTTGAGCTGCTTCTCTTGTGTTCCAAAGCAGCTGCCATCCGTTCATTCCACTCACACTTTATTTTATTTATTTATTTATTTATTTATTTATTTATTTATTTATTTATTTATTTATTTAGAGATGGAGTCTCACTCTATTGCCCAGGCTGGTGTACAATGGCGCCATCTTGGCTCACTGCAACCTCCGCCTCCCAGGTCCTGCCTCAGCTTCCCAAGTAGATGGGATTACAGGCACGTGCCACCATGCCAGGCTAATTTTTGTATTTTCAGTAGAGGGGGTTTCACCATGTTGGTCAGGCTAGTCTCAAACTCCTGACCTCAGGTGATCCACCTACCTTGGCCTCCCGAAGTGCTGGGGTTACAGGTATGAGCCACCGCATCCGGCCTTCACCCACACTTTAAAAACCACCTGTGACCCCCGCTTCCGGGGAGCAGTGCGGGACTCAGGACTCCTGCTAAGCAGTTCCACCCGGCAGATGGCCCAGCTGAGCTCGAGAGTCGCACCTGGCTGCACTGTGTCACCCAGGCCCAGCAGGGAGCTGGCTCAGCTCTCCTCAGCATCTCCTTTATAGCTGAAATAGAATGTGACTGTTAAGATGACCACGCAGTGCTGCTATGGTCACTTCCCAGCAGCCTCCTCATCCCAGTCCTTCCCTGCTCACTTCACCACATCTCTATCCCTCAGAGAGTGTGGGGGTCAGTCAGCTGACTGGGTCTGGGAAAACCAGAGGAAGGACAGGGAAAGCTTCTGGAGCCCAGCATGGAGACACACATTGTGTCTTCTGGTGAGGGATCTTGGGGTCACTCCATGGTGATCAGTGGGACCAAAAGGGAACCAGTATTGCTCTAGAAAACAGTGCCAGAACATCCAGGGCAGAAGTGGCAGACAAGAGCGGGTTCTGGCTCCCTCCTTCCTAGGCAAGGACATCAATGAAAATCACCCCCTTATCCCCACTGGATGGTGAGCTCGCTGGGGGCAGGGCCATGTCTTCCCTGTTTGCTCACCACGGAACCCCTGGGCCCAGCCCAGGGTCTGGCCCTACTGTGCACACCCCAAACATCTGTTGAATGAAAACAATGAACATTGCTGGCTCCCAGGTCAACAGTCCCTGTCTGTGTTCCTCTGTCTTGGAGATTTCCAAAGAAAGCCTCTGCCCACATCATGGAGGGCCCTGCTATCCAAGATGGGCCATAGCAGTGGGAGCAGGGTGGCCGCCTAGGAATCGGCTGCCTCCAAGAGAAACAGGTAAGCCAGTGAGCTGAAAAGGAAGCCTGCTTTTAATATCTTCCTCACTGATGGTCCGTTTCATGTTTCATTTCAGCACTGGCAGATACCACTGGGCCGAAGATTTCGCTCTTTGAAAATGTGGTTTGTATTTAGGATGTATGGAGTCAAAGGACTGCAGGCTTATATCCGCAAGGTGACCTTGTTTTTATTATTTATCTGGGTAAAATTGCAGAGGTCTTTTGGGACTTTAGAAATAAATTCATTTTTTTTTTTTTTGAGACAGAGTTTCACTCTTGTCCCCCAAGCTGGAGTTCACTGGTGAGATCTCAGCTCACTGTAACCTCTGCCTCCTGGGGTCAAGCGAATCTCCTGCCTCAGTCTCCTGAGTAGCTAGGATTACAGGCATGCGCCATCATGTCCAGCTAATTTTGTATTTTAAGTAGAGACTGAGTTTCACCATGTTGGTCAGGCTGATCTCGAACTCCTGACTTCTGGTGATCCACCTGCCTCGGCCTCTCAAAGTGCTGGGATTGACAGGTGTGAGTCACTGCGCCCGGCCTTCAAATGTTGTAATAAGCAAATACACGGCAAGAGAATCAAACTGTAGTTTGGGTTGTTGAGATGAGGGTATTTATAAGATCTGTTAAGTCACTTTCATACAGATTGCTGGTTATCAGGTCCAGGAAGATGGTCACAGTAGAAACACCACATAGGTTGTGCTTTAGCCACATCTAGCCAAGAATGAAGTTCATTGAGCAGTGGCAATCATAATGCATGTGACAACATAATGAATGTGTTTTTCTCCCCTAGATTGCCAGAATAAGATAGATATTCCCTAGACCAGTGGTTCTCAGACATGCTTCCAGACCAGCAGTGCTGGCCTGCGGTGGGGCCCAGCAACCTCTGTTTTAACAAGCAAACCAGACACCTTCTCTATGCACTAAAATTTGAGAACCACTCATCAGCTACAAGCCCCACTCTCCTGCTTTAAAAAAACAAAACAAACAAACAAACAAAAAAACAAAGCAACAATTGGCTGGGCGTGGTGGCTCAAGCCTGTAATCCCAGCACTTTGGGAGGCTAAGGCGGGGGGATCATGAAGTCAGGAGTTCAAGACCAGCCTGGTCAACATAGTGAAACCCTGTCTCTATTAAAAAAAAAAAATACAAAAAATTAGCTGGGCATGGTGGCAGGCACCTGTAATCCCAGCCATTTGGGAGGCTGAAGCAGGAGAATTGCTTGAACCCGGGAGGCAGAGTTTGCAGTGAGCACAGATCGCGCCACTGCACTAAAGCCTGGACAACAGAGCAAGACTCTGTCTCAAAAAAAAAAAGAGGAAACTGAGTCTTGAATACGAGCCCAGACCTGCCTAAAGCCACCCATTTAGCCAGCTGCAGAAGGCCTGCTGCTGTTCTGCTGGCTCCCTCTGATCCTGGTGTCCTTCCTAAGCTGTGACCTCGTCTTGATGGACAGAGGTCCCCAGGCTTCATGGGAACAAGCACACCTGTGATATTCAGCCTTAGTGATGGTGACAGTCCTCCATTTTAAGTCCTGTTGCCACTTCACAACCAGTTGTGCAGGGGCAGGTGTCCCCAGCCGCATCCTCTGTGGCACAGCGTATAAAAACACATCCATTTGCAAGCTTTGTAGAATGCCTAGGATGTGCCATGAACTGTCTATTCCCAAAGCTTCGGTGAGGACAGTTCCAGGAGCTGCCGAGCACTATGAGGACCTGTTTGGGGGCGAGAACTGGGAAAGGAGTATGTATATGAATTCATGGGTAGGAAATGGCCCTCTACCCATTTGAGACGAATTCAGTTTTTGGGGGGACAGAAAGCCAAAAAATCAGGGATTTATCTCTCCCCAATGATGACATCTTTAAGCTCAAGGACAACTAGTTATGATCATGCTGGCTCCTGTTTAAAATATACCCCACTTCTTTCTGAAAGGGGACCCAATCCTGCCTTAGGAGCAGAGTCCAGCGATGCTCAAAGCCTGTCTCCCTGGGCGGGAAACGGGTTTCGGGATCGCCCATGGGGCCGAGGTCTTTGGCGCCCTCTGGTGGCTTGACGAGGAACCGCTCGTATGACAGGTGTTTTGGTCCCAGCCACCCACGGCCAGCACTTGCAACGTGGGGGCCCTGCTGTATGCGCGGGCTTAGAATAAGCAAAGCACGGGCCTACGCCACGGAGGGCTCCTTCTCCTAGGATCACATGCTATCTGAATAGCTTCTGAGTTCTATAACTATCTGGAAGTGAAATAAGGTCAGTGTATTCAATGAAAGGAAGGCCGATTCTGAATGTGACAGAGCGGACAGGATGCTCAGCTCTAGGTGGCAAACGCCAAGGAGGAGCAACAGCTGTGGCAGCCACAGAGCTGCAGCTCCATCAGGCTGCCATAGAACCCCAGCTCAGCCAAGGCCTCCAGGTGCACCTTGGGCATGTCCCTTGCCCTCTTCCATCCTGTTTTCTTATCTGCAAAATGGGGATAATCACGATATCCTCTGTGTTGTGGGTTGTCCTGAAGATGCCGCAGTGGTGAGCGCTGGCACCGGAAACACAGAGGAGCAACTCAATGGGCATTAGCCATTGTCTCTTCCAGAATGCTCAAATACCTCCTCACGGTGTTTATTCTAACATTATAAAAGACAGTTTGGGTGGGAGAAAAATAGTCCCATGAACAGAAGAAAATGACAATTGGTGTTCTGAAGACACTAGACCTTTGCTGATGCAGGGAATGAGTTGCTTAGCCTGCCTGGGAACAGCTGGTCAGTGAACGGTACAAGCACTTGAGGAAAATTGCCAAGAGCATCTAAATGAATTATACATGTGCAGTCTAATAAGGTTTTCTAGGTAGTTAAGTTCTGAATTAAGTGGCCATGAGAGAAACAGATTTTCCCTTTCCTCTTTCAAGCATGTCCAGCTGTCCCATGAGTTTGAGTCACTGGTGCTCCAGGATCCCCGTTTTGAAATCTGTGCGAAAGTCACTCTGGGGCTTGTCTGCTTTCGGCTGAAGGTTTGTCTACATCTATTCCATTCTTCATTTTCTGTGAATGTGACAGAGGGGAAAGTGTCGTTCATTACCTCCATGCTCAAAAACTGGCCCTGGCTCTCCAGAGATGGGAGAGCAAAGCCTGTGTTCTTCAGTTCACCAGCCTGCCCTGCCCGACGCTGCACAGCCTTGCGTCCACGCATGGGGGCTGTTCCCGCTTCCTCAAGCCTGCCCTGAGACTTCTCACTTACACAGCTTATTGGTCCCAGAATCCTTACCATTTTTCCATCCCCAAGGCTCCATCCCACACCTCTGCCACAGGCCCTCCCTGGAGGACAGTGGCCTGTCCATAGCTTCACTAATCTGAGCATCTTCTGTGGATCAATAGCATCAGCATCATCAGCATTGCCTGGGAGGTCCTTAGAAAAGTCAGTCTTGGGCCCCATTCCAGAGCTGCTGGCTGCATACCTTTACAAGATGCCCACACAGGAGTCTGTTTGACACTGTGCTGTGGCGTGCTGTTATTTTGCTCACCCGATGTTCACCAGGTGAGGGCAGGCTGGCCCACACAGGTTAGGGCATAAGCCATCTCTGCTGAGAATCATGATACAGTTCTCAAAAAGGCTCTAAGATGCACTGCACACATTCCCCTTGGTAATCTCCCTTGTGTGCACAGAGCCAGGTGAGACCTAATCCTCTGTCTGTTTGTTTTATAAGTTGTTTTTTTGTTTTTTGTTTTTTTTTTTGAGTCAGAGTCTCATGCTCTGTTGCCCAGGATGGAGTGCAGTGGCACAATCTTGGCTCACTGCAACCTCCGCCTCCCAGGTTCAAGTGATCCTCCTGCCTCAGCCTCTTGAGTAGCTGGGATTACAGGTGTGCACCACCACACCCAGCTAAGTTTTGTATTTTTAGTAGAGATGGGGTTTCACCATGTTGGTCAGGCTGGTCTCAAACTCTGACCTCATGATCCGCCCATCTCAGCCTCTCAAAGTGCTGGGATTACAGGCATGAGCCACTGTGCCTGACCGAGGTAGCTTTTAATTCACAATCATTTCAAGCCTTTCCAGGAGGCTTCCTTTTTCAAATTAAAGACACTCAGGAGAAGGAGTAGGTTGGGGTCAGTGTCATTTTCAAGGGGCTGCCAGTCAGAGTGTGGCACTGCCACTCCACCTACCATGTGGAGGACATCCTTTTGCCTCACCTGACTTGGAGCTCTGAGGCAAGGAGGAGCTGTAGCCATGGGAAAGCCTGCAGGTAGTAGAGCAGGAGAGGAGACTTGAGCTGTTGGAAGAGCACAGGTGATGAGACCTGGGAGATGCACAGAGGACCAAGAGGGCAAGACACACTCTGGGTGTCTGTGGGAGAAGCCTCAGTCCATCCATGTCCAGGATGTGTCCAGTCAACCAACCTTGGTGTTGGCATCGTACTTATTAGACTCATCTGCTGTCAACCAGTTGTTTTCATTCTTATTTTTGCCGACAGTTTTCTTCTAGGACTTTTATATTCTATTTTTTTAACAGTTCTATTGAGATATAATTCACTTTGTTCATTTAAAGTTTACATTTGGGCCGGGCTTGGTGGCTCACGCCTGTAATCCCAGCACTTTGGGAGACCAAGGAGGCCAGATCACTTGAGGTCAGGAGTTCGAGAACAGCCTTACCAACATGGTGAAACCTCATCTCTACTACAAATATGAAAATTAGTCAGGAGTGGTGGCACACACCTGTAATCCCAGCTACTTGGGAGGCTGAGGCAGGAGAATCACTTAAACCTGGGAGGCAGAGGTTACAGTGAGCCGAGATTGTGCTACTGTGCTCCAGCCCGGGCAACAGAGCAAGACTCCATCTCAAAAAAAAAAAGAAAAAAAAGCTACATTTGAATATTTTTAGTATATCTACAGAATTGTGCAGCCATCACCACAATCTAATTCTAGAACATTTTCATCCTCTGAAAAGAAACCCCACACCCAGTCATGCCATATTCCCTGTCCTTAGGACTGTTTTCTGTTTCTGTAGGTTTGTCTATTCTGGACATTTGTATAATGAAATCATACAACATATTGCCTTTTATGACTGTCTTCTTTCACTTAGCGTAATGTTGTCAAGGTTATGGCTTTTATTTTATTTGCATAATTTACAGAGGCCACCAAACCCATCTGTGTACTGGTTTCTGTCCATTCTTCTCTCATGCCATATAGTGAGGCCTCTTGTGCAGGAAGCCCAGGGCATTTTTCAGCTGACAAATGTTTCCTTTTGTAAAACTTTGCTTGTGCCTCCAGTCTGAAAATCCAGTTTCTGGAGGAGGCACGTGAGTCAAACACCGTGGCTCACTTTTCTGCCTCCACGTCTGCCATCTTGGCCTCACTCTCTCCTGGCCTAATCCTCTTCAATCTGAATTTCAGGCCCCCTCATGCTGAATGCTTCAGTGCATCATGTGGCTCTTTACTAAAGCAGATGTGATGTTGCTATGGCATCATGGTCCCTCTCCCTCCATCCTCATCGCGGCCAGTACTTGCTTGGTCTTCATCTGTGTGCGCTCAGCCTACTTTGTTCATTGTCATTGTCCCATCTCTGCTAGGCTTCTTGCCTCTACTTCATGGAAGTACTGTCCTATCCAGTCTGTTTGAAAATGACAAGCACATTTTTCCTAAATAATTTGCTTCCTATTTTCTGTGCTCTATACTTTGCAGATGTTTGCTCTCATGCTGAGTCTTTTTGGTAACATTCCATTCCCTTGGTACCATCATTTCTTTTTTTTCTCTATCTTCATCCTTGAATCCTCATCCGGATTCACGCAGACCTGGTGTTCACCCACGGTTTCCAAATTTCCTCTGGCCCATCACTGTCTACCTGGGCACAACAGGAGCAGGGCGCTCAGGCCCATAGCTAGAGGCCAGGGTATTTGCGCAGCTCTGTGCCAGGTGCCAGCATCCAGCAAGTGCTCATCTGAGGTGGTTCTGTGCGGTGGATGGAACTCTCCCCTTCCTACTTGTCCTCCCTGCTTCTCCACTCTGAAGACAGGGCCATGAACTGCAGTCCTGCAAGGTTCAGGTGACTAGGATGCAGTGTCCCACATTCAGTTCCTTCTATTTAAGACTCCATGGCTTAGAAGACATGGAGTCACTGCCTGCAATCAGAAGAAGGACAGAGGAGCAAAGGGAGGTGGAGGTGAAGTGTCAGGAGACTGGCTGCTGTGGAAGCAGGGCCCAGGCAGGACAGCAAGGGCTTACCATTGGCTGATTGATACCAGGCTTCCATCTCTAGTGTAGTGGGAGGGGTGGGGCCTCTGCCCCTACCCCAGGCTGGTGGGCTGTGCTCGTCTGGAGAGGCACAAATGGTTGCTCGGTCCTGTGGTTCGTGGACATTCTTCCCAGATTCTAGCACTAGCTTGACCATTATGCTTCATTTTCTAGGTTGCTGAGACTCTTCTATGTTTCCGTGGGAATTTAGAGACTCCTCCCCTGGTGCCATCAGAAACCCCATTTCTGCTGTTTAAGCTCATACATTTGTAGATGACATATCTAGGGATCTTTATTTTCCTTAAAAAACCTTAGACCATGGAAGGGTCATCTTTTGATGGCACATTAGAATATGGAGAAATTGTCTGTGGGGAGAAGATGCGTGCAGTCTTTTAGGGTGCGTTACTGTTATTTTGTTGAATTTTGTAACATCGTAAATGCAAGGGGGATGGTTAGTCGGCCTCTTCCTGATGTATGGCAGGGTTGCCAAGCACTGGCCTTCCTACATGACCAGTTGATTTTTGAGTCCTCAGAGACCTGAGCACAGTTCCTCTCTTTCAATCCCTCCAGGGTTCCAATAAAGTGAATGAAGCTCTTCTGCAAAGAATAAACAGTGCCAGAAAAATCCACTTGGTTCCATGTCACCTCAGGGACAAGTTTGTCCTGCGCTTTGCCATCTGCTCTCGCACTGTGGAATCTGCCCATGTGCAGCGGGCCTGGGAGCACATCAAAGAGCTGGCGGCTGACGTGCTGCGAGCAGAGAAGGAGTAGGAGTGAAGCCAGCTGCAGGTAGGCTGCCCTGGGCTCATTTTCTGCCTGTCTCCTTGTCCCGCAGCAAGGGTGTCCTCCTGGAGTCCAGACCCAGCTACAGGCCCAACCCGCCCACTCAGTGCTGCCAGGGTGCATTTCCCTCACCTGAAAATAAGGAAGAGAAGGCCGGGTGCATTGGCTCATGCCTGTAATTGCAACACTTTGGGAGGCCAGGGCGGGCAGATTACAAGGTCAAGAGATCGAGACCATCCTGGCCAACATGGTGAAACCCCATCTCTACTAAAAATTAGCTGGGCGTGGCAGCGCGCATCTGTAATCCCAGCTATTCCAGAGGTGGAGGCACTGCATGAACCTGGGAGGCGGAGGTTGCAGTGAGCCAAGATCGCGCCACTGCACTCCAGCCTGGCCACAGTGTGAGACTCTGTCTCAAAAAAAAAAAAAAAAAAAAAAAAAAGGAAGAGAAAATCATGTTAATTCTAGAGAAGTAGAAGGAATGATACATTTTAATAATTCTTTTAAAACTTAGATTTTTACTTTTTATTCTCTTATATCAATATCTAAATACTTTAGGTTTCTTCAAACAGCATTTGTTGAGATAACTTACTATCATAACAAGCTCATATAAGAAACTGGTGACCTTTAGAGAACTAATGAAAACAATAAAAAGGGAATTTATTGTGACTCACGACTTGCCGTCCAAATTCTTGATGGTTTAAAGAAAGGATATGTGTCAACTACCAGACTTCTTGCAGTTGTGAGGGGTAAACCCCTCACAGCTAAACCCTGTAGACAGCATGCAGTTAATTTGTAAAAACAAAGCACACATTTTAAATAAATGCAGTGTTGGCAACATGAAGGGTATTTAAAATTATGTTTGTGGGAACCCAGACAACCTTAGAAAGCCTCTTCATTAGGTTATCTTAAGAATGTCATCCTGTTGGGATACGTCTACCTGTTTCTCCGGTTTAGTGGAAGATATCTGTGATCCCTCCTTAGGGTCTGCTTCTCTTTCTCTCTCTCCCTCTTCCTTTCCAATGGCTCGTTCATTACAACCTGTGGGGGATTTAGACTCTGTGAGTCATGTAATGCATTTCCTGATTGCCTACAGCTTTATCTTCTTTGCTATTGATTTTAATTGTGAATATCTGAAAAACTATAGTGCTCAATAAGTCAGAAGTTGAAAATCATATTTCATATACGTGATAGACCTGTCCACGGCTCCTGAAAGTTGAGGCCAAAGAACTACCTTCTCAGTCAAAATATACACTGAGAACCAGGTCCTTTCCCTGGTGCAACCAGGGCCTTTCCCCACTCATAAACTGAGAGAGACCTGGGGTCTGAGGAAGACCTCCTGACCCAGAGCAACTCCAAAGTGGTATCTCAAGCATCTCTGGCAGGTAGTGGGGACAGGCTTATATGTTGAAGTTATTCCATTGTTCTCAGCATAAGACTGTGTGAGGGAAGGGAAAGTACCACTGTAAGCTCCATACGAAACAAATCTCTATCAGGCAAACACTCCTGACTCACATTTCTGCAACCCCATGTTTTGCATCTATGTCATAAGCCTGTATTGACACATGCCTAGAAGAACATATGTGGAGAATGTAGCTCTGAAAATTTATCAGAAACAAAGGTATATTTCTCATTAGAGTCTCAGTTCCTCTGGGGTCATTATATTTGTTACAGATTCAAAAGGTAAAAATGAAATTCAATTTTTAAAAAAGATATGTGATACAATAGTAAGTCCTAATGCATGTATGTTGTTTTGGACAGATTAGAACAATAAAAATCTTAATACCTTGATTTTACTTGTACTTATTTGAGTTTATTACATCATATTCATGTGGTTATAGTTCTGAGAGAAAGTAGGAACTATTCTTATTTTACAGAGGTAGAAAATTAGGCAGAGATTCTAGTTGACACTAATACAATTTTCATCAGAGAAGGCAGATTGGCAATAAAAATTCCTTTATTAAGTTCAAACTCTTTGGCATCGCACAATTGTCTCTGTTTTTTGGAGAAATTATATATTCATTCTTTATATTTGAATAAGAAGCACATGCAATTCTTATTCTTTTCTTTTTAATGTAGCCATATGCTCATGCTATTTTTTTCCTTTAGGAATCAAAAGTTGAAGAGAGATATATCTGAAAACTGGAATAAGAAGTAAATAAATATCATCCTGGCTTCGTGGAACTGAGTCTGCCTGTGGCTTCCCATGTCTTTCTCCAAAGTTATCCAGAGGGTTGTGATTTTGTCTGCTTATGTCTCATCAACAAATAAATATTATTTGCTATATAAAAAGTTAATCTTCATGGCCATAGCTTTAATCATTAGCTGTGATTTTTGTTGATTAAAACATTACAGATTTTCATGTTTTTGCAGCCATCAGAAGTGGCAGGAAAGCCTCACTGACATATTTTCCAGGGCAGTCTATGTTCATGCAACTTGAAATTATATCTGTGGTCTTTAAATTGTCCTTTGTCATGTGGCTAAATGCCTAATAAACAATTCAAGTGAAATAGTAATTGTGTCAGATGATCATCTTGTTCTATGTTGTATCAAATTTATTCTTGTGATACATTCCCTCCAAAGTAGAAAAAGATACAGCATCCTTGGGATGTTTTTAAACGGCATTCATTTATTCAGCAAATGTTCATTGAATGCCTAGTATATGTCAGGCACTGTTCTGGATACGTTAACAATATAGAAGTTTTACTTGGAGATGACTTCAACTTCTGTGGAAATAAAATTAGAATCAAGAGACAACCTGGAGCAATGAGATTGAAGTCTCTGCTGTGATGGGAAGGATTCTCTGGCTTTCTGGGTCTTGATTTTCTGGTCTGACAAGTCTATCTGTCCTATAGTATCATGATTGATAAGCAACTGGAGAGTGCTTCTGTAAACAAATTCCGACAAGGATGTGGTATTTACTCAATCTCACTTTAAGTTCACTATCTGTATTGGGAACCATTTTGCTTTTAGAAATGTGTGTTTTAATCCCAAGATGAGTTCTTGTCCTTTGAAGACTACAGAACTATCAAAGGCACTCTCAGAAAGGGTCCTTGGGTTATTAGTAAGTATATTTGAATTTCAAAGACCTCCAAACCTATGTGAACTAAGTGAATGATATGATCTGTTACTCAAAAATCTGGAAATATGTCAGATGCCAAGTAGTTCCCCATCTAATTTATTCAGGTCATTTGTTCTCTACCCAACAGCAAATTAAGACCTGACCTCCACCATGATGTGGGGACAGAGGCTGTTTCTGGGGCCCATCAGGGGCCACCCTTGTTAGGACCAGTGGAGTGTGGAACACTCCGCTTGAGTTAAGGCTGGGATGTCTAAATTTTACAAGATTCTTTTTCAACCCTTGAGTTAAGATTGCTGCAAGGGCTCCAATGTGAGCCACCAACATCATTGATACCAGCTTTCTGCTTTAGTGGGCTCATCCAGCCTCATCCACAAATATACTTCAGAAAGACGGCTGAGACCTGATGGGAGGGAGACTGGGTGGCAGGGGCCAACGGGGATGCTGTACAGAAGCAGGGCAGGAGGCCAGCAAGCGACTGAAGATTTCCTCCCTCCGAACTGGCTGGATCCTTTTGATGGAGAGTCTAAGACATCAGCTTAGACACAGACCCAACAGAGAGAAAAGCTTGTCTGATTTCTCGCTCATTTCTAGGTAACTTATGGCAGTTCACCCCACCTCCTGACTTCTCCAGGTTCCTCCATAAAGTGGTTCTCAGATCTGAATTCCCCAGCCCTAGATACAGGAAGAAGAACTTCTCCCAGTTTATTTAACAAGAACACACCCATAGCACTTGCTGTATGCCAGGCACTGTTATACGTGTTTTAAAGTATTAATTTAATACTTCTTTTAAAATTCTATGATGCAGGCCAATTATTATGCCCATTTTACAAGTGACAAAACTGAGGTATTGCGAGGTTTAGTGACTTATCCCAAGGTCATATAGTCAGTGGCCAAACTGGGATGGGAGCCCAGGCAGTCTGGCTCTGGAATCCACGCTCTTGCCCAGTAAACTATGCTGCAAAAGATGCTATCTGCTCCCCAGGATTAACCATTTCTGAAGGTAACTGGCAGTGAAGACATTTATTCTCTTCTGGGTGAAGCCCCATCTTTGCCTACCAAGGTAAAGTCTTGTCCCCTAGACCATCCCTGAATAGTCCAATGTGGGGAAGTTTTTAAAGTTTTGGATTATTCAGACTAATCTGTGGTCAATACAGAGCATCTTTATTTAAATACATATTCAAGTTAGTGTCGAAAAGAGTGCACAAACTGCTACTGACACTGGAGTTAGATGTTTCCTTACTCTCCGGATAACAGGCCCCTCCTGCTTAGTGTTGGGAAAGTCCCAGATTGATCTAGACACAACTAACAGCTGATATGAAAGATCTGTCCTGGAATCACATGTCTCCTCTCTAAAATCCAGCAAACAGCAATACTCCCTAAACCTGGAGAATCTCACTGTGGCTGACCACATGCCCATCACCAAGAAGCCTGCAGGAAAGCCCAAGACAAAAAGGGGAGCAGGTGTCACCGGGTGGCCCCCTGATCATCATGAGGGTGTGCCACAGTTCAAAGAGAAACAAGAGGGGAGAAGACCCCAAGGGAGGGCAGTTCTAATATCCACGGACTCCACACCTGCACCCCTTAATTCAGAAATCCAACAGACATGACAAATTAGAAACTGATTCTGCTGGTATGCAATTCACAAAGTCTACATTTAAGGAAAGATAGGAACACTGACTAATGGCTTTTTTAAATCTAGGGATTATTTCATTGCTTTTCTAAATTATGTAAATATCCAAACATCAAACACTATAAATTTTTTTGCCTTTCAACTGCATTTGATATAAAAATCTGTTTCCTTAATACCCCTCTGTGCTACTTGCCATAACCTACACTTGTAAGAAGTAGTAGAAAAAACATTAATAAGAAAGCACTGTGAGCATAAGTTGCTTGCATAAACTAGATACATCTGGAGCTACCAATTTAGAGAAACTGGTGAATGGTTCCCCAGAGCAGAGATGTACAGTGGATGGTAGAGGAAAGAAGAAGAAGATAACAGAGCAGTCTGTATTACAGCAGACCTCGTGAATCCCAAAGTGCTCCAAAGTCAAAGTGAGATCTAGACCCCAGCATTTATGAGATGGATGTGTCCCCAAGCGTTGTGAGAGAGGAGCCAAGTCACACCGGGAGAGTTCTAAATGGAAGGCTGTCTCGCAGGAGAGACTCAAAGAGGACTCAGCAGCTGTCTTCACATTTTACATTCCCTTTAATTTGAAGAGTGTCCTCTCTAGCTCCAAAGAGAAAGTGACAGATAGACAGATTTTCAATACGAAGAAAAACTTAGAAGTCAGCCTATCAGCAAGTGGAAAGTGTTTTCTTACAGGGCAGTGAATTCTCCTGCATGGTAGGTGCTCAAATGGAGATAGGAAAAAACCAAGGGTTGGGAAATCGGAGTCATTCTTCTATGAGACTGACTTTTCAGTCCATGAGATTGGACTGAAAATTAGAAAATTCTTCAGTTTCCTTGTATATCTGAGATTCCAATGTCCTGTAAAATAAGATAATTTGGCTAATATATGAAACAGTAAGGTTAAGCAGACTAAAATGGTAGAAAACAAC
Source organism: Colobus angolensis palliatus (assembly GCF_000951035.1). Classification (NCBI taxonomy): domain Eukaryota; kingdom Metazoa; phylum Chordata; class Mammalia; order Primates; family Cercopithecidae; genus Colobus; species Colobus angolensis. Next base: position 4,458,933 of record NW_012115910.1, read on the forward strand.
AACAACAAGGTGGGTTATTTTTACCTTCCCAAACTCTAAGCAAGGCAACCTAAGAGGAAGAACTGGACAGCCCGGCTATAATAACACCTTGCACCTGGGCAGTGCTTACCGTGGGCCAGGCTCCGGTCTAAATGATCTTCGGATCTCAGCTGGGTTGATTCTGAACAATTCTCAGTAGTGGCTTGTGAGCAGTAGAGCTGGGACTTGAACCCCGGAAAGCTGACTCCACAGCCCCTGCTCTTAATCACTCCACCATCCTGCCACAGTGCTGTAAGAATGCAGGGCATTCGTTTCCTGCGGCTGCTGGAACAATGGATGGCAGTCTCGGTGTCTTCAAACAACATAAACAAGTTCTCTCACAGTTCTGGAGGCAGAAACTGAAATCAAGGTGTTGGCAGGGCCATGCTGTCTACAAAGTCAAGTTGTTGGTAACCCAGATATTCCTTGGCTTGTGACAGCATCACTCCAATCTCTACCCCCATCTTCACATGGCCTTCTTCCTTCTGTGACTCTTTTCCTCTTCTTTATAAGGACGCCAATCAACTGGATGAGGGCCCACCCTAATCCAGTAGGACCTCATCTCAACTGGATTACAGCTGTAACAACCCTCTTTCCAAATAAGGCCACATTCACAGGTGCCAGGGGTTAGGACTTCAACAAATCTGTTTGGGGGGATGCAATTCAACCCCTAACATACTGTACCAAACTGGAGGCACCTAGAAGTGTTGACTCCAATTGGTAGCGCAGTCCTTGAGGAAAATGATGACCCAAGCAAATGTTTCCTTCTGTCTCTGCTCTGCCCTATTTCAGGTGTTAAAGAAAAATTATGGGAGGGCATTGTTTTGGAGTGAGCTCCTGCACTAGGTCCCAACAGACCAAACTAAAGTGGCATCACTCATGCTAAGTGCCATTTAATCAAGCTGAAACTTTAAGAAAGCTGGTGGTCCCCAAATAGACCAGTTTCTCTTGAAAACAAGAGATTCACAGCAACCTATCAGAAAGAGCTCAGTTTACCTGAGTCAGAGTCATAAGGAAGTCCCATTTGCTTTAACCATGACAAGAAAAGTGGTCTGAAGTAAGCTGATGCTAACCAATCAACCTTTAAAAAAATACTGTTTCCTTATTCCAACCTTACAAAACCACTGTTCTGCTATTGCCCAGTGGGAACTCTAATTCTATTTTATAGAATGGAGGCTACTGGATTCATGAATCATGAATAAAAGCCAATGTGATCTGTAAATAATTTTGTCTTTTGACACAAGGAGAACACCACCTCCCCCGTCACCAGCTCTGTTTATGACAATGATGCCAGAGATAGCTTCTTCACATCCCTTTATGATTCATTCAGTGTGGCCAATACAGATCTTTTACTAAAATTGTGCACTTGGTTCACCCTGGGCCCACACATCTTACTTCTCTGCTGGAGGGCTGGAACACCATCCCCTCAATTCTGGTTCTTTTTTCTTTCTTACCACTGAGTCAGGGAGCTGAGAGGTTTGGAAGTCAGTGCGAATCCACATACAGGGAATCCCCCAGAGAAAGTACTGGATTTAGATGGGCTGTTTTCCCTCTGAGCTTTGTCCTGTCGGCTTCCCTATCTCCTCACCACCACCTGCCTCCCACACCCACCGACACACATCTCCAGAATGTAACTCTCCTGGCTGACAGGGAGGCACATTATTTAGGGCTGTGTTATCCCCTCTGCTCAAAAACAAATGAGCTCACTGAAGTGTACACTGGCATTTATCTGAGACCATGTTTATAAAATTCATGAATATGGAAATGGTGAGCCATCTCCCAGAATCCCTCACACCAAGAAAACTGGCACTGTCTGCTGTAGGTGAAAACCTCTTCCCTTGAAGTCTCAACAACTTCTACCCAGAAGAAGAAAGAACAGCATATTCTTTCTCATACACACACACAAGCATGCACACACACACACACACGCATGCACGCACATACACACGCATGCACACACACACAGTATATACCACCAGTCTGTGGTCTTGGAAGCAAAGTTTAATAATTGAATATCTCAAGCACTAAACTCTTCCATATTATTAAGATACTATCCTAATATGTCTCATTTGTCAAAGATGGAAAAGTCTTGATATGGCATAAGGGTTTCAATCCCAATAGGAGTGTTAATAGTAACAATAAAAATAACACAGCAACACGGTTTCTGTTGAGTGCCTGCCACATGCCAGCGACTGCTTTGATAATTTAAGAATTATATCTTATGTTGATTATAATCCTTATAATGGCTTCCAGGGTAAAAAGGTTTATTCCTGTTTTACATTTGATGAGGAGACTAGGGTTCAGAGAGGGTGCAGAAGTGAGTTACACTTTTGCCAACCAGGTCAGAAGATGAAAGCCGCTTGATTGGGAAATGCTTTTGTATCAAAAGCACAAAATGAAGTGGCTAGTGTTACTTGTTGGAAAAAAGTTAACTCTGGCAAGCACAAATGTAATTCAGTATTTGAGCAATACTTTTAGGAGGGTAAGAGAGTGGTTTATGTGATTTCTCCAAAATGCCATCATGAAAATTTTGATGATGAAAATCACCCAAAATTGCTAATTACCTGTCGTAGCCTGCCTATTCTACAAAGTACTGTATGCTGAGTGGCTCATAAACAATAGAAATTTATTTCTCACAGTGGAGGCTGGAAGTCAGAGTCCCAGAATGGTCGAGTTCTGGTGACGGCTCTTCCAGGTTGCTGTCAACTCTTTGCATCCTTAGGTGGTGGCAAGAGGCCTAGAAAGTTCTTTGGAGTCTCTTTTATTGTATTTTATTTTTTGGAGACAGAGTCTCATTCTATCCCCCAGGCTGGAGTGCAGTGGCACGATCTCAGTTCACTGCAACCTCCACCTTTTGGGTTCAAGCAATTCTCAGGCCTCAGCCTCCTAAGTAGCTGGGATTACAGGTGCCCACCACCACACCTGGCTAATATTTGTATTTTTAGTAGAGACAGGGTTTTGCCATGTTGGCCAGGCTGGTCTCGAACTCCTGGCCCCAGGCGATCCAAATGCCTCGGTCTCCCAAAGTGCTGGGATTACAGGCATGAGACACTGCACCCAGCCTCTGGATTCTCTTTTATAAAGATACTCACTAATTGCATCTATGAAGGCTTCACTCTCATGACCTAATCACCTCACAAAGGCCCCACCCCTTAAAACCATCACATTGAGCTTAGGATTTCAACATACAAACTTTGGGGAGACATAACTTTCCATCCCTAACATGACTCAAATAGTATCTATATAGTCATTTCTAAATATACACGTATTTAGAAATTTCTAAATAGCCAGTAAACATACAACTGACTTGGCCTTGATGTAACTGTTTTCATTTTCTTTTATTTTCATTCTACATGACATACTTTGGGTAATTATAAAATAATTAAAATTAGTTGATAAAGTGTGGAATTAGAATAAACTAATTTTCTATTACTATCTAAGCCATGAAATGAATTAGGAGTTGTTTTCAGTGAAACCTCTTCTAGTTTTTAAAGTGCATTGTCCAATTCCTTTTTATTTTGTCAAGATTTTAAAAACTTAAAAAAAAATCTTCACATTGCTTGTGCCTTGCATTTCTTTAAATCTTGTGTTTAAACATCATGTGCTGCTAGTTGCTAGTCATTTTCTCTATCCCCTACACCAGACCCTCTCTTTCTCAGGAAAGGATATCCAGAGGATCGGGTCCCAGTTAGTCAAGGAGATATAAGAGGAAGGCTAGGAGGCTTTCTGGGAAACATTTTCTTTTTCCAAGAGAGAAGTGCTCAGAGGGAAAAGGTCCTTTCTCAGTTTGGCTCCCTCTTTGTGTTTTAGATCTGGTCGTGTGAGGCTGCCTGGCTTGGATTGTGAGGGCATCTCTCGACAATGAGGTGACAAGCCTAGGGAGGAAAATCCACAGGTGAGAAGGTGGCAGAATGAAGAGATGGTCCTTCACGACTTCTTTGAGTCACCAGGCCCAGATTTCCCGCCAACCTCCAGTCTTCTTGTTATGTGATCTGGTATCATTATTTACTGCAGAGGCCACTGAGTGGCTGCTCTGTTACTTGTGTCTGAAAATTCAGTTCACTAAATTAATCAAAATACGGCACCCTTCTTTTGAAACCTTGCTCCAGAACAAAGTGGAAGTTAATGATGGAGTGCTTTTCAAAGTTCCAGGGAGGTGTCACTACACAGCAGAGAGCTGTCCAAAGGAATGTAGATGTTGGCTGCGGGGAGATCTGAGCTCCCGGATTCAGTACTCTCCCTTATTTTATCTTAAACATGCTTGTCATTTTTTCATGCTGCTCTATGCGGTTCTTCCAGCCAGGGAACATTGCTGAGCACCCGCTCACATGCTGTATGGAGCGCAGACTGCAGGGTGCGAGGGGCGGAGGTGAGACGTGCTAGGCCCGAATTCAAGAGGGGGAGCAGCCACAGGCCCCGCAAGGCCGGGGTAGCCTGTTGTAACGACGTCTTAATCGCTGACCTAAGTGGATCCGCTCCCCTCCCGCCGCCCGCTCCCTGCCTGCAGCACAGAAGGAGGGTGGCTGGCTCTCCCCGGGAGGCGCAGGTGAGTCACGCTTTGCCCTCCCGATTGGGCGCAGGTGAGCCACGCTTCTAGCTCCCGGGTGGGCGCAGCTGAGCCACGCTTTGCTCTCCCGGGTGGGCGCAGCTGAGCCATTGTTTGCTCTTCCGGGTGGGCGCAGCAGAGCCACGCTTTGCTCTCCTCGTTGAGCCGCGGCTGGCTCTCCGGGTGAGGGCAGGTGAGCCACGCTCTATGGGAATCCTCCGAATCTTCATTCAATTTCCATCGCCTCCTTGTATTTATGTGGGAGGACTTTTAAAAATGCAGCCTATGCACAATGATGTAATAAGCGTTTATCGAACACCACCGGTCGGAGCTGGGGCCCTGGTGCTGGTGACCTGGCCCAGGTGCCACGCCCACGCCCCGCGCGCCGAACGCACGCACGCACGCACGCACGCACTCACGCACGTACGTACGGCGCGAGCCCAAGGGCGACAGCAGCGCGCAGGCGCACGTAGGTCCCCGCGCTTTTCGGAGGCCGCCGGCGTCCCAGACCGGCCGCAGGTAGGAAGAGGTGACGGGAGGCGGGACAGGGGCGCTGCTGACTCCTGTGGAGCATCAGGGTTGGGGCGTAGGGGAGAGGCGGGCGTGTGCCTCTGGAATGCTGAGGGGTCGCCGGGCGGGGGCTTCGCGGGAGGCCGTGGGAGGCGGGAGCCAGGCAGTGGCCGTGCCCTTTTGCTTCTGTCTTAGGGGAGGGTGGCTGACCCGCTAGCCCAGAACCAGACTCATCCAGGATTAGGAAGCTGGGGCCCGGCATGGACAGCAGTCTCGGGGCCAGGTCTGCGGACGGCTTTCTTTGGCAGAGCCTGTCCGGGGGCGGGGCCGCTTACCGCAGGCATTTACCCGGCTCAGCGGGGCTCTGGGCGCCCATAGCGGGGGTCAGTCAGCTCCCCTGTGACCCAGGCAAGCTCTTAATCTCTGTGATGAGAAAGAAGGGCTCATACCTTTCAAGGGTCATTGTGAGGAATCGGAAGCAGCAGTATTTTATAGAGTATTTTCTAACTGCTGAGTCTTCTGTGTAGTGCTTGGCAGAAGTAAAATACCTTGTCAGCTCAGTGATGTTGCTGCGCTTCTTTTATAGGTAACAGAAAGACATTAAGAGATTTTCCTGCAGTCACTGCTGATAGAGCCAGGATCTGAACGCAGGCAGCCTGGCTCCAGACCTTGTGCTCTTAACTTCTGTTTTGCATCAAGAATAGAGTCCTATGAAAGGCCTGTACAGTGCTTGGTACTGAGTAGGCACTGCGTCAGTATTTTATAGCTGTTATTCCAAAGGACACTGTATTCTAGGTACTAAGACAATGTAAATGGAATGGAAAACAATTCCTCCCTGCAGAAGCCAACTATCTAGTTAGGAAGACGGTTAATCACATTATTAAAATAATCAGAACATTGGCAAAATAAAGAAGATTGAAATGCAGTTCATATGACAGTACTAATTAATCATACTTTTTAGATCTAGGAAAGGCCATAAAGGTTAAATTGTCTTGGAAATGGTAAACAAGACAATGGTTGTATCACTGATCAGTGATGGCCAGTTTTTCGTTATCCATATTTGTCATTTAAATGATTGAATTGAAAGGAAGAAGTAAGACTTGGAAGATGAATATTGAAGAAAAGGTGAATATAGAAAGGAGAAGGGGTTTATTCTGAGAACAGTGACTAGAACTCTGAGGTATGGTAGAAATTTCAGGATAACAGATGATAAAGTGGTATGAAGCCATGGAGAGGAAGAGAATGATAACACTAATTGTAAAAGTTTGTGTCGGCCGGGCGCAGTGACTCACGCCTGTAATCCTAGCACTTTGGGAGGCCGAGGCGGGCGGATCACGAGGTCAGGAGATTGAGACCATCCTGGCTAACATGGTGAAACCCCGTCTCTACTAAAAATACAAAAAAATTAGCCGGGCGTGGTGGCGGGCGCCTGTAGTCCCAGCTACTCGGGAGACTGAGGCAGGAGAATGGCCTGAACCTGGAAGGCGGAGCTTGCAGTGGGCCGAAATCGCGCCACTGCACTCCAGCCTGGGAGACAGAGAGACTCTGTCTCAAAAAAAAAAAAAAAAAACAGTTTGTGTCAAGTGTTTTCTCAGTCACCTTTCTTTCAGTTTCTCATTTCCAGTATTGTATAAATGAGTTTAAAATCAAAATGGTATGGTGAAAAAAAGGATGAACTGCTTGGCAGGAGAGGTCAGATCTAGTTTTGACTCTAGCTTATTTAGCTTTACAGCTTTAAATAAATTACAGTGTCTTTAAAGCTCTGGATCTTAAGTTTTCTTGTTTTTTTTAAACAAAAATTTATGAACACCTACTTACAATGTGACAAATTCTTTGTAAGGCATTATGGGAGATAAAATTTGTATTAAACATGACTTTTGCACTAAAAGAACCTGTTGTTTATTAAGCTGTACTTACAAGTAATTTGAAAGGCAAAATTTCAAATATTTGAGATTTAAGTAGGATTTCTTGGTTTTCACTTAATTGAAATACTGTTAGGAAACAAAAAATTTCATAAATTTTTCTTGTGGATATGTAAGTAAATTCTATATATCTAGCAATGTGATACATCCACAGTTCTGTTTAAATGTAACTTAATGTGAAGAAACTTATGTGAATAACTTGACAGAAGAAATCTAAAGTAAAAGCATTTTACTAGTAGGCTAGCTTGTTCTCTTATTTCATTTATTGTAACATATTCTAGGGCATTCTGTTTAGGGTGATGAACTTATTCATGAATAAGTTATTAAAGCCATTTAAATATGCCATAGTTTAAATTTGTGATCCATGCTGTTCAATCTGTGACCTAGGATAGCAGCATCAAGGAGCATTGTGTACATGCAGAAGTGCATAGTACCTGGATTGACACTGCTCGTGTTCCATTTCTGGTACCATTCATAACTGACTGTGTGATCTCAAGTAAGTTCTTTAACTCTCTCAGCCTCAGTTTCTACATTTGTGTGGTAAGGATAATGATAGTTTTCAGATTATTTTCATATTCATTATTTGATTTGATTGTCCCAATGGTTCCTCTCACTTTGCAGATAAGAAAACTGAAGAACCAGCTGGGCGCGGTGGCTCACGCCTGTAATCCCAGCACTTTGGGAGGCGTTGGCGGGTGGATTACCTGAGGTCAGAAGTTCGAGACTAACTAATATGACAAAACCCCATCTCTACTAAAAATATAAAAATTAGCCAGGCGTGGTGGCGGATGTCTGTAATCCCCGCTACTTGGGAAGCTGGGGCAGGAGAATCACTTGAACCTGGGAGGTGGAGGTTGCAGTGAGCTGAGATAATGCCACTGCCCTCCAGCAGCCTGGGTGACAGAGTGAGACTCTGTCTCAAAAAAAAAAAAAAAAAGAAAAAAAGAAAACTAAAGAACCGTCAGTGATAGTAAAAAGTTCGCTTAAGCTCATTCAACTAGTTTCTTTTACAGCTCAGACTTAAACCTCTTGTTCATTTTGTTTTGCTTTATGTATCTATAGTTCCATTGTTCTTCCGCATTGCTTTTCTTTTTCTGATTAATTTTAAATCCTTTTCATCTAAACCTTATGAATGCTTTCCCTACAGATAAAATTATGTAAAACAATTTAACTCAAATTAATTATTTAATCAAGTCTTTAGTATTGAAGACTTTGTATTGATATGTCTTGAATACTTACAATCTATAGTTAACTAGATATTTCTCTTATAACCTGTCCTTATAAATCCACATTATAAATACAAAGTCCAGTGTCCCTTCCTTCAGATTAGCAGATATTTAAAAACTATATTTAAAGTATTATGTCTTTGTTTTCTTCATACTGATTTTCATTTTTATTGTTTGTTATAGGACCTCTAAAATGCAGACCTCCAGCTCTAGATCTGTGCATCTGAGTGAATGGCAGAAGAATTACTTCGCAATTACATCTGGCATATGTACAGGACGGAAGGCAGATGCATACCGTGCACAGATATTACGCATTCAGTATGCATGGGCAAACTCTGAGATTTCCCAAGTCTGTGCTACCAAACTGTTCAAAAAATATGCAGAGAAATATTCTGCAATTATTGATTCTGACAATGTTGAATCTGGCTTGAATAATTATGCAGAAAACATTTTAACTTTGGCAGGATCTCAACAAACAGATAGTGACAAGTGGCAGTCTGGATTGTCAATAAATAATGTTTTCAAAATGAGTAGTGTACAGAAGATGATGCAAGCTGGCAAAAAATTCAAAGACTCTCTGTTGGAACCTGCTCATGCATCAGTGGTAATCCATAAGGAGGCCACTGTCTTTGATCTTCCTAAATTTAGTGTTTGTGGTAGTTCTCAAGAGAGTGACCCATTACCTAACTCAGCCCATGATCAAGATAGGACCCAGGACTTCCCAGAGAGCAATCCTTTGAAACTCCTTCAGAGTGCCCAGCCACCTATGGTGACTAACACTGCTAAGACTTGTCCTACATTCTCAGCATCTGTAGGTGACTCAGCCACTGCAAAATTCCACGTCACACCGTTGTTTGGAAATGTCAAAAAGGAAAATCACAGCTCTCCAAAAGAAAACATAGGACTTAATATGTTCTTATCTAATCAGTCTTGTTTTCCTGCTGCCTGTGAGAGTCCACAAAGAAAGTCTTTTTATGATTCTGGCACCATTGATGCACTTTCCAATCCCATACTAAATAAGGCTTGTAGTAAAACAGAAGATAATGGCCCAAAGGGGGATAGCAGCCTGCCTACATTTAAAACGGCAAAAGAACAATTATGGGTAGATCAGCAAAAAAAGTACCACCAACCTCAGCGTGCATCAGGGTCTTCATATGGTGGTGTAAAAAAGTCTCTAGGAGCTAGTAGATCTCGAGGAATACTTGGAAAGTTTGTTCCTCCTATACCCAAGCAAGATGGGGGAGAGCAGAATGGAGGAACGCAGTATAAGCCTTATGGGGCAGGGCCTACAGAACCAGCACATCCAGTTGATGAGCGTCTGAAGAACTTGGAGCCAAAGATGATTGAACTTATTATGAATGAGATTATGGATCATGGACCTCCAGTAAATTGGGAAGATATTGCAGGAGTAGAATTTGCTAAAGCCACCATAAAGGAAATAGTTGTGTGGCCCATGTTGAGGCCAGACATCTTTACTGGTTTAAGGGGACCCCCTAAAGGAATTTTGCTCTTTGGTCCTCCTGGGACTGGTAAAACTCTAATTGGCAAGTGCATTGCTAGTCAGTCTGGGGCAACATTCTTTAGCATCTCTGCTTCATCCTTAACTTCTAAATGGGTAGGTGAGGGGGAGAAAATGGTCCGTGCATTGTTTGCTGTTGCAAGGTGTCAGCAACCAGCTGTGATATTTATTGATGAAATTGATTCCTTGTTATCTCAAAGGGGAGATGGTGAGCATGAATCTTCTAGAAGGATAAAAACAGAATTTTTAGTTCAGCTAGATGGAGCAACAACATCTTCTGAAGATCGTATCCTAGTGGTAGGGGCAACAAATCGGCCACAAGAAATTGATGAGGCTGCCCGGAGAAGATTGGTGAAAAGGCTTTATATTCCCCTCCCAGAAGCTTCAGCCAGGAAACAGATAGTAATTAATCTAATGTCCAAAGAGCAGTGTTGCCTCAGTGAGGAGGAAATTGAACAGGTTGTACAGCAGTCTGATGGGTTCTCAGGAGCAGACATGACACAGCTTTGCAGAGAGGCTTCTCTTGGTCCTATTCGCAGTTTACAAACTGCTGACATTGCTACCATAACACCGGATCAAGTTCGACCAATAGCTTATATCGATTTTGAAAATGCTTTTAGAACTGTGCGACCTAGTGTTTCTCCAAAAGATTTAGAGCTTTATGAAAACTGGAACAAAACTTTTGGTTGTGGAAAGTAAATGGGATTCTTGGAATCAAAAGAAGGCATCTCTGTAGTACAGTCTTTTTTTTTTTTTTAGCATAGAAAGTTGGGGATGTGTTAATTGTGTTTTTTAGAATATATTCTGAATGAATGCTGTACTTCAAATAATAGCTCAGATTTTATAACTGATTGACATAGTGTATGTTAATGTAAGTTTTGCTCTCCAGTGATTACCTGATATGTAAGCCTATTTGAACAAAGTGAGAATGAACTTTTGTTTCTAAGAAGTCTTTCTCTTGAAGCTATATAACATGAAAAGTGAGCTCAAATTTTTTTTACTTGAAGATTACATATAAAGTTGTATGTGATTAATATTCATCTTTTATTGAAGAAAGTGCCTTCTGATGGCCACATAATTCTTAATGTCGGCTAGTATAATGGTTTACATTTGGACAAAGTATTGCTTAGTGTTATTTGAGTAGATTTAAGATCTCACTAAAAGCTAAAGTGCCAATTTTTACTTTCTTCAGTCAATTTGTTACCTCTTTTATGGTTATTAATTTTTATCAGGACTAACATTTTCAGAAATAGCAAGGTGTGATCTAGTATTAGAGATATGTTCACAGAACTGAAAGCTTAATTAAGAATGTTGGTTACTTTCAGGGAAGTGAAATATTTTATTTGACACTACAGCCTGTAATACTGCTCTCTTTCAAAAATAAGTGTTTTCAGATTTTGTTTTATGAAACATGTTCATTACAGTGAAGCATGTTTGTTACAGAAATATGAGAAAATAGAGATAAGTAAAAAGAATAAAAATCACTGTTACCCTACCACTTTGCGGGACATAGTATTAATATTTAAGCATAGATTTTTCCAGATGTTTTGTTTTATATAGCAGTAGGATTATATAATGTATTCTCTCTTGTAGCCTGCTCTTTGAAGCGTATCTTTACTTTCCATGTTGACATAAATGTCCTTTTATGATTGTCTAGGATTCCATGGATGGATGGACTATAATTGAGTCATCTGGTAGAGTGCATGTAGGACAGGACACTAAGTTGTTTATCTTTTGTTTATTGTAAAGGAACTATGTGGGATGCGTTTGGTGATCTTTTTAAAAAATGTATAAATTTCTTGAGTAATTCTTGGATTAAAGAATATGCACTTTTAAATGCTTTTGGCTTGCATTCTAAATTGTCCTCTTGAAAAAGTAGTTCCTCTGTAAAACTCCATCTGCACTGAGTCAGAGCTGTGGCAGCATTGGGCAGGAGGCAGTTTTCGTATTTGTTGGCATTCTTTTTGCATTTATTCAAAAAACTGAAGGTACTAAAGGTAGAGCAATGAACAACACAAATATCCTTGGTCTCATGGAGGTTACATTTAAGTTCTAATGTTTTCTCTTGTGAACAGTGCAATTTGAAATGACAAATTGAAACACTTAGTTGTTGAATTTAGATAGTTTGTGTATGTACGGTTAAAATTTTTATCCTTGGTTTGCCTTCTGTTTTTATGTTAAAAGATTGTTGTTGCAATTTTTAGTTTTTCCCTTTGTAATATGTGATTGTCTTTCATTAGAATTCATTTTTTGTTTTGTTTTGGTTATTTTGAGACAGAGTCTCGCTGTGTTGCCTAGGCTGGAGTGCAGTGGTGTGATCTTGGCTTACTGCAACCTCTGCCTCCTGGGTTCCAGTGATTCTTGTGCCTCAGTCTCCCTTGTAGCTGAGACCACAGGTGTGCACCACCATGCCCAGCTAATTTTTGTATTTTTAATAGAAATGGGGTTTCACCATGTTGCCGAGGCTGCTCTCGAACTCCTGGCCTCAAACGATCCACCCGTCTCAGCCTCCTGAAGTGCTGGGATTACAGGCGTGAGCCACCATGCCTGGCCTTTTTTATTAGAATTTGAATGTTAAACTTCTTGTCTTCAGTTCTTAGTTATATCTTTTAACATCCTAAAACATTTCACAATATTCATTACTGTCTTTATCTCTTTCTATTTATATAAACACCACTATAACCTTGGGTTCTTTGGTATTGATGTCAAGGAATTCTCTTGTTTTTCTTTCCTGCAGATCACTCCCACCTTCTTGGGTCTTACAATTACTGTAACTATTTAGATTTGTCAGCATTTGCCCTCTAGCTATTAATGTTTTATTTAGTTCTGTAATTTGGTCTTAATATTTATTATCAGTTTTTTTCAGTTACAGCTTCTGCCAGCCCTGACTTTAAGCTCCCTTGACCACCAACCACAGGGCCACTTCTTTCTATGGAGTTTAGAAATTGTGACAAGGAGAGAAAGTCTAGTTGGTTTAGCTCATCTTGGATTAGCAGAGCCTATGTCTCTGGTTAGCTCAAGAAATGGCCCTTCCTGAATTAAAGTCTACTATTCTGTTAAATAAGAATCTTAACCTGGAAGGAATAGTCAGGATATTTTAAAGCTGGAAAGAAAATTTGAGCTGGGGAGTCAACTGTTGTTTCTACGGTATACCACAGAGAAGAATTCTTTGTCTCAACACTTTGTGATTTTGCGTGTTTCTGAAGCAGCTGGAAGCTTACTGAAACTTTAAGATTTCTTACTCTTACCACATATGATTGTCTTCAATGATTGTAATAATCTTGGATTAAATTCTCTTGAGTGTGGCACTGCCTTGTCTTTAGCCATTGCTTCAGAAACATGAATGCTAGCCTGATATTTAATGTCTTTAAAAATTACATTCCCTTAGTAGAAATACTCATTTTACCAAACATGTCACTTGGTTATGGTATTAATGCTTAACAATTTTGATATGAATATGGTAATTCTAATTTATAATTTCAGGCCTTCTTAAATCTTTTTATTATACATCTAATAATATATGATCCCTTTGATAAGTATTCATTCTGTGGTAAATTTCTAATTTTTCTGAAATTTTAACTCATTTTCTCATTTCTAAAACATTTCTTAGGTCTGCCTTTCATATTGACAAGCTGGTCTTGATGGAATCATTATATTCTAAAGATCGTGGCCTGTGGAGCCAAATAGACCTGTTGAATTCTGGCTCTGTCATTTACTGGTGACTGTTGGTTACTTAATTATTCCAATCTCAATTCTAAAGTGCGTATAGTTTATATCTGTCTTGTTGGAGAGTGAGGATCAAATAGTAAAAGACAGATTTAAAAGGCCTGGTTCATGTTTTATGATTGTGCATCTTCTTTGAATCTGCCTTGATTTTGCTCTTGTTGCTGTGAAGGATCTTTTCAACTATTTTGTGTGGTTGTCCTAGCTCATTCTGCTTAATGTTTGTGGTATTTGCATCATATTATTAGAGATCATATGCCATCTATCTTTAGTTTTGTGGAAAAATTCTAATTCCAGAGAAATATCTCTTAGTTATGTTTCTCCTTTTCTACACTTTAGAACTTTTTTAAAGATCTGTCCCAGATTATTATTTTTCTCTGCTCATGCTTATATGTTATTTATTGGTCTCCATTGTTATTCCCCAGTGTTTTGTTTTTTTTTTAAGGGACACTTTACAGCCCACCTTTAGGGATCTGAATAAAAGAAAGGATTCTATCAAGGTCCATGGCAAAAGGACAGGTTGGCTAAAGATAACGTCTTTTAACTTCCTTCTTATGTTCCTAGTTCTTGTCCTCAGTTTGGGAGTTGGTGGTGAGGGAGCACATTTTAAACAGTTTAAGCAGGTGGGACCATCTTGAAGGTTTGGCCCAGCAGCCTGGGTGAATGGAGGGAGTCTTGGGAGAACAGATAAGATGCAGTCACCACTTTTAACTCTTGCCCTTAAAAAATACTTTTACAACACAGTTTATAATGGAAAGAGCATTAAAATGGATGTTAGAAAACTGCCAGTGATTCTAACCTTAGACAGTTTGTACGAACTCCCTAAGATCTGTTTTTTTAGTGATAAAAGGAAATTGTACTGGACAATCCTTAATGACACATCCAGATTTCTGTTGTCACTTACCAAAATATGAATTTGAGAATTGCGTCTAGGGTATCAGGTGCTGGGTACTGGGACGCACAAAACAAAGTATAGTCAGGTAAGGGCTAACTTTATTACTAATTTGGCTCATTATAAAAACAATGGGAAAACATGAAGAGAGGGCTTTATTAAGGAGTTAAGTCAGCATAGTGGACCACTTAATATATAATAAACCACTTAAGAAAAGGGGAAAAGGAAGTCCACATAAGGTGGCATTTTATAAAGGCAATAAGCTGTGGTTAAGGACACTTGGGCCATTGGTGTTTTGTGACAGCTGGGCTCAGGCATCTCAACAAGCAGTGGTGTGCCTGCTGACCAGCAGGGCCTGCCATGGCCAGTGAAGCCCAGCTATTAGAGCTCTCTCAATCCATTTCTGCTCAGAAATGTAGAGATGGCAGGGAAAACATAGCTAAGTCCCAGGTTCCTCAGATATGGCCAGGGCAAGCACTCCCATACTACAACAACCTGTGCAGTCAGTGAGTCCAGAGCAGCGGCCTTGTCTCCTCCTTTGCTCACCTTCAACCACTGTCCTGGACTGTCAGGCCCCAGTTCTCATCCCCAGGTGTGATGAAGCCATGCGGTCCCAGAGAGGGAGCCATCCACTTGGTAGTCCCATGCTTTAGTGTCAGAGTTGCACCTTACCTTTGTATCCAAGAAATGCATGCAGCTCAACTTTCCCTTAAAAGGCTTCTAGGAAAAAACTACCCCAGCATTTTTTTTCCCCTAGAAGAATATATCAGCTTAATAAGAAAAGGTATAGTATCAAACTTTTCATTTAAAATAGTGGCCTAAGCCACAAATTTACCTTTCCTGCCCATATGTGCAAAATTTTCATTGAAATGAAAAAATACGCACTAAGAATAAATCCAGCGTGTTGTTGGAAAAGAGAGAAGGTTACCATTTTCAAATACGACAGGTGTTTCTGGAGGCCACAAGGCAAATGGTGTTGGGTTGTTGGAATCCCTGAGCTGAATAATGGCTGTGAAAACGCCAGCTGAGATTGGTTATTTCAACAGTGCCTGGGCTGTACCCCTAGCTTAGGCAGCAAAATAGGCTGCGGGCCAGTGGTCTGGTATCTGATAGGATTGCCAAGACAAGCCTTGCAGAGCTCATGCCCCACTGTTTCTTATGGAGCCACTGGGAAGTGGAGTTCCCTAAATTGGGGGAGTCGTTTACAGTTACCTAGCTTTTGTGGGCCCTGCAGCCTGAGAAGTGAGTCAGGGTGGCAGGTACTTGGTTGCCACGTTAGACAGAAGCACAAATATTTGATGAAGCAGTGGAACTTCTTGATGTAACTAACTCCTGTCTCAGTAACTTTTTACCTGCTTCCACATTTTTTTAAGGGTCGACCCCCACTTCCTACAGTTTCTCTATATCCTTGCCACTGACACATGCAGGCTTACGCCAAGACATAAAGGAGGTCATGCTGACGCCACAGTTAACACATCTCTGTCCACAGCTGGGCAATATGAAAGACAATTGCTAAGGAAGCTTTCCCCTGTCAGCATAGTGATCACTTTTAAAGTATACCTTAACATTACCTCCCCTTGTAAAAATCTTCCAAAAGATTCCCATCTAAATGAAAATAAAATCCAAATTCCTTCCTAGAGTCAAATATCATTTCTCTTCACTCTCCTTACTTTGCTTCATCCCACTGGATCTTAAGGTGCAACAAACATGCTTCTCATATAGGAAGTGTGGTAGGCAGAATTCTGAAGATGTTCCTCCAAGGGACCCATCCCCTGCTTATTCAGTCAAATCTAGGCACTGCTGGGAAGGGACTTTGCAGAGGTAATGCGGTTACAGACCTTCAGATAGGGAGGTTATCTTGAATTATTTGTGTAGGGCCAATCTAATTTCATAAGTCCTTAAAAGCAGAGAATGTTCTCTGACTGGTTAGAGAAGAGGAGGGCTGAAGAGGCAGAAGAAAGATGTGGCAGAGAGGACGTCCAAGATTCCAAGCATGAAAAGGATTTTCTCTGAAGTTGCAGCTCTGTGAAGCAGGAGCCCATGTGCAAGGGCTGGAGAGAAGTCTCTAGGAGCTGACAGGAGTCTCCAGACAATAGCCAACAAAAACCAGAGGTGTCAGTTCTACAACTGCATAGAAGGGAATTCTGCCAGCAACCTAAATGAGCCAGGAAGCCTCACCCAGAGATTCCAGTTGAGAATCCAGACCGGCTGACGCCTTGATTTCAGTCTTGTGGGACCCAGAGCAGAGAAACCGGTAGAGACTCCCAGACTTCTGATGTGCAGAACTGTGGGGTCATAGTGGTGTGGTTCTAAGCTCTAAGTTTATGATAGTTTGTTATAGCAGCAATGTGGGGTAGGGAACATTACACTGTCTGTTCTTGGAGTGTGGAAAGCTCTTACAGCTGCTTCTTCAAGTTAGTAAAATATAATTTCTCCAGCAAGGCCTTCTTTGACCACTGTGAGATAGCCTCCACTAACTTGAAACACGTACATGCCATCATTATATTATGCTACATTTTTTATTGGTAAGTGTTACTAACTGAAAATACTTATGCTTACTGTCTTTGTCTCTAATCCTATATCACACCCATTAGAAAGTTCTTTACAGCTAGGGACTGTGCACTTCACAACCATGCAAGATTCATGAGACTTCTGAAAAACCCAACATCATGAGAGGCACCCAGAGAAGAAGCAGAGTGATTCCCATCAAAGAAAACCATTGGTTCAGGAGACTAGAGCTTTAGAAAGTCTTGATCCCAGAAGACATGATAGCCACCAAATTAAAATAGGCAGCTATTGTATTAGTATATTGTTGCATAACAGTATCACCACAAACTCAGTGACTTTAAACAACACACATTAATGACCTTGTAGTTTCTGTGGGTCAGGCTTAGCTGGGTCCTCTGCTTCAGGGGCCCACAGGGCTGCAATGAAGGTGTTGGTCAGGGCTGTGGTCTCATCTGAGGCTTGTTGGGGAAGGATCCACTTCTCAGCTGAAGTGGTGGTTGGGCAACATTCAGTTCCTTACAGATGGCTGGACAGAGGGCCTCAGTTCTTGCCATCTGTTGGCTGAAGTTTGCCCTCAGTTGCTTGCCATGTAGGCATTCCAACATGGCTGCTTGCTTCCTCAAGGCTGGCAGGGGAGAGAGCCTTTCCAGCAGCATAGATGTTATTATCTTCTGTAATGTAATCACACAGGCAACACTTTGTCACCTTTACTGTATTCTGCAGGGTGAGAGCAAGACACAGGTCCTTCCCACTCTTAGGGAAGGGTATTAAAAATGACAGCTACCAGGAAGTAGGGATCATGGAGCCTGCTTCAGAATCTATCACAGCTATGAAATAAAGGCCCAGGAAACAGAAGAATTCTAATGGTTAAAATAAAAATCTTAGTGGAAGAACTGATTTTTTTTAAAATGGAAAGGGCTGAAACAAGGCAGTTAAAAGGAAGAATAAGCTGTGGAATTATTTTACAATCTTCAGCAGACAGCTAGAGTGAGGAGTTAACTAGTATGACAGATTCCAGGAAATTAATATCCATATAATGGGGAATCTATAGAAGTAAAAAGGAGAGAGGTAGATGATAATTACATTATTAAGAGCAGAGCAGATAATTCTTCTGAGTGAAATACATAGTTCATATCAAAAACATCTACTGAGTGTGTGGTGTTATATATATATGTATGTATGTATATATAGGTTTTTCATCCAGGATTCTTTGGCTTATAACTCCCACAGCCCTTATATATTCTTATTATAATGTTGGATGTGTTAGGCCTCAGGTAGACCTCTGGTGTTCTGCCCTCCTTCCACTCTAATGTTCTCCCACCTTTCTGATTGTGGGTCTTAAGACTCTCATAATACCTCAAGAGGACAGGGTTCAGAGAGCTTCCCAATAGCTGAACATGTGGAGGTTCCTGGAGAGTGGTGCGCCCAGGGAGGGTGTGGAAGCTCCAAGCCCCTTCCCCTACTTCCCCCTAGTGTTTCTTCATCTGTATTTTTTCCAGTATAGAGCAATAAACTGGTGAACTATGTGTTTTTCTGAGTTGTGTGAGCTGAAAGAAGGGGTCATGGGAACCTTAACTTGAAGCTGGTTGGTCAGAAGTTCTGAAGGCCCAGACTTGGCGGCTGGTGTGGAGGGGCAGTCTTGGGGACTGACCCCTCAGCCTGTGGGACCTGACACCATCTCTAGGTAAATAGTGTTGGAATTGAATTAGAGGGCATGTGGCTGGTGTCTACTGATGGGTATATGGGAAAAAAACCCACATTTGATCACAGAAGTCTTCTGTGTTGACAATTGTTATGTGGGAGTAGAGGAAAATGCAGTTAGAGGATGTTTTCTCTAAACAGTGTTAAGCAAGAATTGGGGATGGACCGAGACATACCTTGGTAAAGTCTCTGGGGAAAGAGAGCAAGAGAGCACAACCAAATGGGCAATCTGTAAAAGACTAAGAATCAGAGTGTCAACTAAAGTGCCAAATAACATTAAATGCTGGAAAGTAATGGGGCTGAGCACAGTGGCTCACACCTGTAATCCCAACACTTTGGGAGGCTGAGGCAAGAGGATCACTAAAGGCCAGGAGTTTGAGACCAGCCTGGGCAACATAGTGAGACCCCCATCTCTACAAAAAAAAAAAAAAATTAGCTGAGTATGGTGGCATATGCCTGTAATCCCAGTGACTCGGGAGGCTGAGGTAAGAGAATCACTTGAGCCTAGGAGTTCAAGGCTGCAGTGAGTCATGATTGCACCACTGCATTCCAGCTTGGGTGACAGAGTGAGACCCTGTCTCTAAAAAGAAAATAATAATAAAACAGTGCTCACAAAGTTCTGGGGGCAAATAATTTTGAGATTAGAATTGTAGATCTAAGATGTCAAATGGGTGACTACAGTAAATTCTTGTTTAGATACAGTGGATCCCCACATTGTCATATATTCTTTCTGGGGAAGAGGTAAAGGCCCCTGAAGGATGCCTTAGGCAAATGAAAAATGAATCAGGATAAGGAAGTCAGCGAAAGGAAAGCTATAGTACATGCCAAGCCACCATGAGCAAAGGAACCAGCAAACCTTGTGACTAAATAATTTTTGACAATGTAGTTGTACAGTTTAATACAACTGTTAAAATGATTTTCTGAAATAAAAACATCATATTACAAAAATCCAAAACTAAAATTCCAGAAGATTTCAACAAACGGGGATAAAAGATAAGAATAAAGCAGCTGCTCATATTTTATTGTGTTATGTTTTGTTTGAGGGAGTTTGGCATATATTCAGGTAAGTCTTGATGTTAAGAGAAAGTATGTAGGTTCAGGCTTAGGACCGGGGCATTAAGACTGACAGGTGGGGCCCGTGGAAGGCACAAGGTGTTTGAAGTGAAGCCCTGTGGGGTGGGTTGGGGTGGGTCAGGCTCTGGCCACATGACAGCAAGGGCAGAAGGCAGTCAGAAGACCATGGGGTGAGGACATTGCAGGGAACCCTACTCAAGCCATGTGTTTTATCCACTAATATTTTTAAAATTTATTTGTTTTGTTTTAAAAGTATTTTTATATGGAATACTTCATGAATTTGCATGTCATCCTTGCTCAGAGGCCATGCTAATCTCTGTATCATTCCAATTTTAGTATCTGTACTGCCAAAGTGAGCACATCCACTAATCTTTTAGAACAGTGAAAAAACAAACAGTAAGATCCCATTTTTTCCTAAAAGGATGACATTGTCAGGAGGCTCGGATGTTACTCTTCATAGAGAACAACAATAACGATAAGAAGTCAGGATTTTAGAGTAATGTATCTATGGAGCGCAGGAGTAGTTTAGTGCAATTTATCCGCTACAAGGGCTCTGAGTATTTAGAAAACAGGAATAATATGGTGCAAAAACAAAGTAAATCCAGACTCAGAAATTCAGCCACTGCTCCCATTACTGAGCCCTGTCATGAAGTTGGAACATAATGATAATAACTAAATCAAAAAAAGGCAGCTATCATTTTGCCATGAAAGTGACTTCAGTAGACATTTGTCTCATTAAAGAGAGGATAGTCTCTCCTGTTTTCAGCAAATTACTGCTGAAATCCTTTGGACTGAATTAAACTAGACAGACCTGGGACTGTCACAGGTGTTGTCAAGACAATTATTAGAACTCCAAGAAAATGATAATTAACACATTACCTCTGAATAATGAGAACCACATATGAAATTTTAAAACTTCTGGTAGCCACATTAAAATAGTAGAAGGAACCAGGTGAAATCAATATCCTATTTCAACATATAATTAATATAAGAATTGTTTATGAGATACTTTATATAGAAATTATTCTTCGTGTTGAGTCTTTGAAATCCGGTATATATTTTGCATTTAAAGCACATCTCAGTTCCACCTCACCATAGTTCAAGTGCTCAGTCACATAAGACCAGAGGCCACCACGTTGGACAGGGCAGATCTAGACCAGTATAGCATCTGTGACCATGTCTATAATTAAGGCTGTTTCCCTTTCAACTCTGTGCTGTACATCTGCAGGCAGCCTTTTGAACTGCAAAATAATTTAATTTTTATACCTTTAAGGTAAAAGTTGAGGATCTGGTGCTTCACAGAAACAGACTGGCTTCTGCTCTTTAAGAGCCTCACGTCCTGTTACCCCAACATTGCCACAGATTTGGATACTGATCTTTAAAAACTCTCAGCCTTCATTGTTAGGCATTTTGCTGCAGTTCAGGCTCATTCTGTTATCTAAACTCCTGTGGTGCAAACTATACCATAAAATTATTTTCAGAGGAAAAGTTTAAAAAGTAATTTATTAATAGTTATAAATAATTTAGAAGTACTACATATTGAAGAGCAAAAGAACATAAGGCTATATAAAAATCGAAAACTTGGAATAGTGCTATTAGTGATACATGTTTTTATTGAAAAATGTCCCTAAAGTTGTTGATACTGAGATTTGAAGCTCACAAAATAATGTGTTTCTAACATTGCCTTTTAATTTACTGTTTATGTTATGCCTGTTTAATACTTGAGGTAGATAGATGACTTTGTATTAATAAATGATCATCAGCTATTTTACATGCTCACTTTCATTTAAATAAAAAATTAGTATTCAATCAGTATTGCTAAAACATCTAACTAAACATATGTAACATGTGAATATGCATATATTTAAATTTGTGTGTATCATAAATTAAGATCAAAACAAAACATATATATGTGTATTTGTTTATGTCTAAATTGTAAGTGTAACTGTTAGTAAAATAGAAATAGGACACAGATCAGAAATGGGATATGAAACTTCCAAATCATAAGAGAAAAAATAAAAACAAAGGAAACCCAATTTAGTGAAATTGAGAGGAAAATGTTTAAAGGTGAAGAGAAACTAATAAAAGCTTAATAAAGAGAATTTTTTTTATTGCAAAATGATCCAACAAATAGAGTGAGCTTGACATTTAAATCATTTAAAGATAATTCTGACAATATTTGGTAGAAAGATTAAAATTTCCACAGGCTAGTAGACATCTCAAATTTTTTTTAAGAAACGAAAGGTTTCAGAGATCAAAGCCAAAGCAGCATACATGGGAGCCAACCTATTACCAACAAGAATGTCATCACTCAGAATCACTTTCTGCCTTGTCACTTCTCCTGACTTTCTTGTTGAAGCAAAGAGTAGCAGTGAGCTGCAGAGGTGACGTTTATGCTTTTGTCATGATGAGTAGTCCTACTAAAGTAAGCTGCCAAAATGCCAATAAAAAGGAAAACATTTTCATGTTAACTAGTAAGAGAACCTAATAAATAAAATATAATTACTGAAATTGTAACATTAGTAATTAGTAATATTTAGAAACTGCTTACAACTTCAAGAATCATGCAAGTGGAGAAAATAACCAGAGTATTGTGCCACACTCATAGGAACTAATGTAAAGTAGTATCTTAAATTTCAGCCTAGTTTCAATATGCTCAGTTCTTGTGCTACAACATTTTATTTCCTTTATATTTTGAAACTGCTTAAAGTGTAGCATAGTGTATTATTTTACCATGAAAAAGTTTTATTTAGTGGGGATTTTTCCTCCGATTTTAAAATAAAAAGTGTTCATGTATTTTTACATTTCTGACATTATAGACTATCTACCCTGCAAATAAATGCCAAAATATATGTTTTGTGAATGAACAAATAACGAAATGGTATTTGAAACAATGTAATAGCATCACTGGTTTATTTATGCATTCTTCTAAGACTTTAATTCATTATATCATCATTTTATGATTTATTTTCCACTCTTTAGAAACTCTACACTATTCAAAAGAACATTTTTGAAAATGCCTCTCAGGTAGAGAAGAGTTCTATTAGACAATTAACTATATGATCATTTATGTAATTTAGAGAATGTTAGGTAATTGCAATTATCATTACAAATACTGCTTCACATAAAACATATCTTCACAAGGCAGAAGTACATCTGCAGGGTGAAGCCCAATTGCATATTATGGTCTTGGCTTAAGTTATGGGGAAAATATTTCCACATTCATATAAATGCTTCTATCTTATCGATTTATTGTGCAAATTTTTAACTAAGTACAGTATTCTTCTATTTTCTTTACAGTATTCTTACATTTTACTCTGCAGGTGACTATTGATTAAATCAAAATTGTACCTCTCCAAAGCTGGAAATTTTTGCAAACATTATGTTGCCTGAATGTAACAGATGGCATTTGGCCCTGAGATTTTTTCCCAAATAACCATCCAGTCATTTCACATAGAAAAGATTCAACTTTTGGGAAGACCTAGCCAGTTTTACCATTTTTCTAAAAAATTACACGAGGCTTTACAGTTGGCACATGTAACTATTTTGATAAAGAACAGAGTTGCTGATAGAAATATATATATGTAAATATATATATATATATAATTCCTTCTTTATGAGTACACAGTAGTATTACGGGCAAGAGGTACTTAAGGTGATTACTTTTTGAACATTACCTCTGTATTAGCATTAGTTTGGAATAATTTTGCATCACCGCAGTTATCAAGTTATCAAACTAATTATAATTTTCAATACAAATACTGACAAAAGCATTAGGATAAGAAGAATCTGTGACCTTCTTAGCAAAATAACCCTCGGTTTAAAAAGTGTTTCAAAAAGTGTGATATATTATCCTAAGATCCATGTTTAAGCATGATATGGAAGGTGTGTAATCATAGGAAACAACAGGTGCTGGAGAGGATGTGGAGAAATAGAAAATTTTAAATAAGATGTCAGGTAAAAGAGCAAACATTTCAGGATTCACAACAAATGCAAAAACTTCCTTGATTAATAAGCAGAGCCTCCTAGATTAGGTAAAAATGTAAAGTTTAATTACATTATCTTTATAAAACCAAATAGAAATATTGAAAATAAAGGAATAGAAATATAAACAGAAAAGTGCCAACAAAGATCGGGAACAGGGCTATTAATATCAGAAAAAGGAGGAATCAAGGTAAAAAGCAATAAACTGGATAAAGAAAAAGATTTTATACTGTTAAGAAGTTTTTGCCTTTACATCCATCAGAAACATTTACACATTGAGCTAAAAGCATCCAAACATAAATTTAAAGAAGATACCAGTCACAAACGTTTACACATTGAGCTGGAAGTATAAAAATGTAAATTTAAAATTTAAAAATTATTAAAATATTAGCATAACATTTGGAAAGAGTGACATTACCCAGTGTTGGCAAATATTTGGAGAGTAGCATCCTGGCATCCACTGTTGTGGAGTGTGGATAAACTTAGCCTTTTTGGAAAGGAATCTGGTAATATCTGCCAAAAGTGATTCCACTTCTAGGAATCTATACTGCATAAATAAGTTCACTGAGACACTTTAATATGTAAATACTAGATGGCTTAAATATCCATCAGTGGAAGATAGCTGAATCTGTTCTATGGTCTGTGCAGTGGGTTTTAAAAATCAAGTCAATGTATGTGCACTGGTGGGGAAAGAGCTCCAAGTTCTATAATTCAATGAAAAAAGCAAGCTGCACATAGTTCATGTACTTATATATGTAAGTAAATGAATGTGAAAAAGATTCAGAAGGGCATACGATGACAGATAAGAGTGTTTACCTCTCTGGAGGTAGGTGTTGTGGGAGGGAGAAAGTTTTCCGTATTTGACTTCACTCACACACACACTATGGTGGTTTTGTTTACAATGACAATCTACTCTTTTATAATCTAAAAAAGTCAATGAAATATTTTTAAAGTATTGAAAATAGCTTTCTTAAATAATTAAACTATTTTTTTTTCAACCGGTACCATTAGGTTTGTTTGGAGAGGCAAGTGGTAAGAATTGAAAATCCCTACTACAAATTCCTCTCAGAAAACATCATATATTGCATTTAGGAAATGGGGCTGAAAAGACAATGACCAAACAGAAAATGAATCTTTAAAAAACAGGTTGAAAGTCTCCATGTTTTACACACATATAAGATTGTATTTAGAAGTAAACCCCTCAGAATCAGAATCCTTAGCAAATAGTCATTCATCCAACTCCAAATTGAGCAAACCTATTGAAATTGCTTTAAAAAGTAGTTGCGAGGCAAATACAGATTTCATCTGCATGTTAAGAAACCAAACGTTCGGAAACCCATTTTACAAAGGAATCTTTGAGCAAGCAACATATATGCATAACATTACATCTGTGACCACAGAAGTGGATAAATTCTTATTTTATTGGAGTTTGGGATGCAGAGAATGTTGAGCTCTCACATCTGGAAGAAATACCATGACTATATACATGCTTCTGACCTGGTGGAACAATGCAACTCCCAAGTGCATGAGAAGCATCTGGAGGCATAATTTCACAAAATACAGAAAATTGCTGTAAAACCAGGGCATGATTGCAATTTAAGGGAAATGGTGCAGATAAATCTATTTTAATGGACAAGCTTAGTAGATGCAAAATAAGTATGTCAGCACTTCATTATTTATTCCTTTCAACTGGTCTAAATTAGAGTGGAAAATGCACATAATATCCACTTTAGAATTGTACACATAGAAATGAAAAAAATATTTTTCCTAAGCCATTTTAGTACTTTGGAAAAACTTAATCCTAGTCGAGCCTTAATTTCAAAGCCTCTCTCTGAGTCTCTTTTTCAATTCCACTGCATTATTTATTGACCACCTTTTTGTGTCAGACATAGCCTAAGCAGTCAAGTTGCTCGCCACTGAATGGAGTTCACAAATTCATTTTTGCTCAAGTGAGTCTCGTTTGACATGGTAGAGTTGGTTATTTCATTCAACATAAAATAAGTTTGGGAGACTGAACAGAGAGATCCTCACCTGGGATCACTGCCGGACAACAGGGCAGTGATGTCAGTGATGATGAGCCCAGTCTGAGTACCCTGCCAAGGCTGTGATACCTTCTAACCTGGCAAGTTTTAGTTTATTGGCAGTGGTACTGAGGCAGGTTTATCTTTCTTGCAGCCTGTGCAATAGACTTTATTACTTAGGATCTCCTAAAATTATACCCAAATTTAGGAATCAAGTCATAGATAACTAGTTTCAGAAATGAGGAATCCAATATAGTATTTCCTTTATTTAATTAAATTGCTAATTTATGTAAACATAGTAGGTATTATATAATGTTCTAGAGAAAATACATTTCTTTTTAAAAGCAAGGACAAATCTTCCCTGGTAACATGATAAATGGTGTTATCAGCTTAAGATTAGTTATTAACTTTAAACAGGAGAAAATAAATGAACAAAGATAACTTTGCATAAGAAACGAAAACACATTTTCTGAGGTAACCATAAAATTTTGTACAGGCCCAGGGTCAAAAAATAAAACACCCCAAACTGGCACTAAAAAGTACTAGAACTTAATCTCTGTGTTCCTTGTCTCTTCTTCATGTTCCCTGTGTAGGAGACCCAGCCCAGGCCCACTGCCTCAAGGATCTGCATGTTAACAAGATCCCCCTGGTAATTCCAGTGCATGTTACAGTGTGAGAAGCTCTGGCTTCATGCAACAGAGGAAAGGGTGTAACTGGAAAACTCTCAGCAATATTTCAAAATAGTACAAACAGCAGCCTATGGGTACGATTCTTGAAATCCTTTCAAGTCATAATATTGTTCACAAATATATCAGGCTAAATTTAAGAAATGGGATTTGGGGTTTGGAACAACTCAGAGGAAAGTTAGGTTGAAATAAAAGGGCTAACCATCTTGGATGTAGATTTTCTATCAGTCAAACCTTCAAACCTGTGTTTTGTGATTTCTTTCTTTCCATTTAGAAAGCCTTCTCCTAGCCACGGGTGAGATATCCTGTATATCTCTTGTATTTATGTTCCCACCTTTTTGTCTAGGTGTCTTTTGTGTTTAGTATCATGAGGCATTAATTGATTTTTTTCTAGTAGCTTACTGATTTTAAAGAATCGCGAATTGCATAGTTATGTTTTTTCCTGTTTTTTTTTTTTTTTTTTTATCTACTTGTTCTTTCAAATCAGCTCTCAAAGTGTGGTTCACAGATCTCTGTATTCCTTAAGCCCCTTTCAGGGGGTATACAAAGTTAAAACCCAGATATTACTTGCTTTCCCCTGTGTTCATATGTGCAGTGATGGTGAAAAAGCAGTGGTGGGTAATACTGCTGGTGCCTGAATCACCACCGTGACTCCACACTATGCTGGTAGCCATTGTATTTCTCATTGCAACACATTCTCAGTTTTTAAAAAATCCCCCTTTTACTTAAGAATATCCTTGATGAAGCAGTAGAATTTATTAGGTTTTTTTTTTTTTTTTTTATAATCTCAATCCATGAGTAAACATCTGGTATTTTGTGAGACAAAATGGGAAGTAGACATATAGCAAATCTATATAGCATATCACAGTACCCATTTTCCTGAGGAAAAGCACTTGAACAATTATTTGAATTACAAGCTAAATTAGTCACTGTTTTGATAGAACACCATTTTTACTGAAAAGAATGACAGACACAGTATGTTTATTTACACTTGAGTTTTTGGCAAAGATTTTCTTGGAAGTGAATGGAGTGAGCCTGTCACTTCAAGCAGAACAACTGAATATTTCTTCACAATATAAAATTTAAGTTTCCAAAGAAGAACTGGAATTTTAGGAAGCTTTTCATTGTGAGCAGCTCCCCAATACTTCAGGACATTTCTGATGAGATCAATGGTGAACAGATTTTGATGTGGCCTCCACAATCCCTGTTTCCTGGGGCTCACACCTTTTGACAGTGCCTCTCTTGAATGGGGTGCATACTTGTGACTTTCTTCTAGACTACAGCATGCAGCAAAGGTCATAGGCTGTCAGTTCCGTGATTGTGTTGTCTAAGACTTGATCTTGCTAGAACATTCACTCTCACTCTCCTGCTGGCCTTGAAGAAGCAAGCTGCTGTGTTGTGAATTGCTTGCTGTGAGAGCCACAAGGTGGGACAGCCTCTAGGAGCTGAGGGCCACATCTGGGCAGCAGGGAGTAAAACCCCAAAATTTTCAGTCATATAATCACAAACAAATGAATTCTGCCAGCCACCTGAGTAAGCTTGGAAATGGAGCCTTTCCCAACTGATCTTCCAGAAGATAATGCAGCCCGAGTGGCACCTTGAATGCACCCTGGTAAGACTCTGAAACAGAATCCAGCGAGGCTATGTCTAGACCCCAAACCCATAGACACTGTGTGATTTTAAGCTGCTAAATTGGTGGTAATTTGTTATGTAACACTAGATAACTAACACAGATTTTGGTATCTAGAAGTAGTTGGGGGCTGTGACAAATCCCTACAAATGGGGCAGTGGCTTTGGAAGCAGGCCATAGTGGGGAGCTGGAAGAATTTTGAGGAGTGTAATAGACAATGCCTGAAGAACCTTGGACAGACTGTTATTAGCTATGCAGACCCTGGCACTGTCATTGAGATCTCTAAAGAAAAGGAGAAGCATGTTATTAGACACTGGAAGAGGTGGAATCTTATTATATAGTGGCAAAAAGCTCAATGAAACTGTCTCCTGAAATTCTATGAAAAGCTGAACTTGTAAATGATTAACTTAGCTATCTAGTGAAAGGGATTTGCAAGCAAAGTGTTGAAAGTGCTGCCTGGTTTCTTTTTGCTGCTTATAGTAAAATGCAAGGACATAGGTATATTGACAGAATAACTGTGCATGAAACAGAGCCATGACTTGAGGACTTTGAAAATTCTTTAGCCTCACCAAATGGCAAAGATGTCAACATGAAGAGATTTATTGTCAGGAAAATGCACTCTAGGAGAAAAGCAGAGGGTGTAACTGTACAACCATTTGCCAAAATCTTAGAAGGAATACAAGCTCAGAATATTCACTCACACAAAATACCTTTCCATGCTTCACAGACCCTCTCAATAAACTATCGGGCCTCTGGGAAGTGTAAGGGCACTATCTGTCTTTCATGCCCAGGGGGCCAAGGTGGAGGAGATATTATTACAAAAAGGTCTGTGGATGTGACTTTTGTCCAATGGAGTGAACCTATTAAAATCCACAGAAAGCCCATAGAATATTCGAGAAAATTGTTTCAGCAGAAACATCGCCAGCTTAGACTAATGGGGACAGACGGAGTAAAAACAAAAGGCCACGTCAGACTCCCAAATTCTACTGGCAGGAAAAAGGCCGATAAAACTGCTCACCTGCAAATGCCTTTTATGAAAATGGAAGGATGACCCAGAGGGCAGCGTTAAAACTCAGAAGGCAAAGCCAAGAGCCACAGGTCATTTATTCTAAGGGCTTAAAGCTTAATCAAGAAACCCAACATTCTCCTGCCTGGATTTCAGAACTCTGATGGATTGGTGACTCTTTCGTACCTCCCGTGTATGAGAATGTGTATAGCTGTTATCCTCTGCCTCTCCACCTGTGTATACAGGGTGAGATGGGGGCAGATCATTCATCTCTTTTGTTTCCCAGGTCCACAGATCAAGGGAAGGTGGGCCCCAGGAACTGTATTTATCTGGACCTGGACTTGAGGATAAGATTGGACTTTGTGCCAATGCCTGAATGGGCAGGGACATTTGGGAACGTTGGGAGGCATGAATGTCTTTTGCATGTGTCATGGATGTGAATCACTGGGGACCAGAGGGTGGACTCTGGCAGACAGACTCTAAGGTGGTCCCTGCAAACCTTGCCTTCTGTTCATGTTTCTGTGTAATCTCTTCACCTTGAGGGTGTTTGGAACTTGGGACTTTCTGCTAGTGAACAGAATTTAGAACTGATAGGGTCTCACTTCCGTGACTAATTTACCAAAAGACTGTGGCTTCTGGCTTGTTCATCCTCTCTTGCTCTTTCACTCACTCTGATTTGCACCTGCTGCCATAATGGGAACTGCCCTGTGGAGAGGCCCGTGTGGCAAGGAACAGAGGGAGGCCTCGGGCCAACAATCATAAAATGAGCTTAGAAGTGAACCCTCAGCTAGTTGAGTCTTCACATAAGACCTCAGCCCAAGCTGAGGCCTTGTGAAACACCTTGAGCCAGAAAACAAAGCTAAATGTACCTAGATTCCTGACCCACAGAAACAGTTAGATAATAAATATCTCATGTTTTAAACTGCTAAGTTTTTGAACAAATTTTATGTAGCAGTAAATAGTAAGGTCAGTAAAATGATATTTGTAGCACACTTGAGTTTGTGGTCCAAAATTCAAACATTCTGCACTATTTGTGAATTCACTGCTAACCATATGTATTTACCTCTAAAAACCTCATAGTGAAAGAAAGACTTCCAGTTTACCTCCACAGATTCCTGAGTGTCCTTCCAATAGCTATTGTTTTTGTAAAAATGTAGAGATCCTACTGCTTATTAGAAACTTGCTAGTTCATGCACTTTTTTTTGTCTGATTAAAATATCTCCTACCTTCTTCATGTTAAAATAATTTTTTATTTTGAAAATTTCAGACACAGAAGTTGCAAACATGACAGAGTTCTTTAGTACCCTTCACCCACTTGCCCCCAGTGATAACATTGTACACATGCATAATACATTATTAATAGCATCTGATTCCTTTTTTGAATAGAAAAACAATTCTATTTGGTAGATCTATTAGTAGGCTTTCACCCTACATGGAAAGTCTTTCTTATATTGGAACTTTTCAAGAAATGTTGCTGCAGATCTATCTGGTACTATCTACAGGGCAGAGCCCTCAGATCCCGACCGGCAAAATGAGCCTCATTGGGAATCTATACTTGCCAACCAACATGAACATAGCAATAAAATGATCCATTCGTCAGGGCCTTGACGAGGCCTGCGCCCCAGAGGGCGCTCAGCTCCCAAGCTGCTGAGAGCTTTGGGGAGTAGCAGGTGTGGGGAGTGGACGGCTCTACCGAAATAGCAGCAGCAGCAACAGCGACAATGACAACAGACAAAGTAGAGTCCCAGGAGGAAGGGAGGCACTGTTATTTGAATTCACATTACTAAGGTGATAATAAATGTCACTTCAATAATGTGTCCAGTGATAATAAATGCGACTTCAATAATGTGTCCGTAGACATTCTAAGTGTCAGACTTCACGTGAGCATGACTGAAGTTCTTTCAGTTAAATTACGGATTCTCTTTGCTTCACATCTCTCACGATAGGCAAGCAAGCTTAACCACAATTTCCAAATTTAAAATCCTATAGAGACGTTTTGCTTAAGATTAGGCATGTATTCAATCTCACCAGCACAAACTCTGGCAAAAACACAATGAACAGTAACTGTGGCAAAGCAAAATAATTAGATACTATTAAGGAAATAATCCACTTAGAAGAGAGGTGATAACAATTTTTTCAGATCCAGCTATGGCTGTGCTGCCAAACACAGCAGCCACTATCTGCATATGGCTATTTAACTTAAATCTATTAAAATTAAATAAAATTAAAAATCTGTCCCTCAGTTGCACTAGCCACATTCAGGAGCACATGTAGCTAGTGACTTCCACACTGGACAGTACAGACATAGAACATTTCTTTTACCACAGAAAATTTTCCTGGACAGCAACAACTTGCAGGATGCAGGAATCTGAAAGGGGCTAAGAGAAAAGAAAAAATAACAAGGCACATGAAGTGAGATATGAACTGCAGCAGAGCTCTCTCAATATCATTAAGTGTCAGAATGATATTTAGATGTATATTATCAGATAACTCACCAATTATCTCAGCAAAAATTTTTGAATAATCTTCCTTTCCCCACTGATATTTCTAATGCCTCCTTTATTAGTCTTAGGGGACTCTGGGCAATTCCACCCTTTGGCAACTGGAATCATGGCCTCTAGCTATGTGAACATTTTTCTTCTTTGAAGGAAAGATGGACTCGGAATGCCGCCACTGGGAAAACATGGCACCATGAGCCCTGGGTGATTATCGTCACAAGAAGCACTTTTGTATAGCAAAAATAATATGATCTGATATGATACATGATATGACATGTCACAGGGAAGACTGTTTGAATGACAGGTTCAGCACAGGGACTCCATACTACCATCATTTGCCCACAAAAAGGACAGGCTTTCCCCTTTGAGCTTCATGGGCAAGGCAAGAGGGCGGCACTGCTTCCAATTCTCCCTCAAGTGTGTGGGCTCAGGGCCCTCTCATGAGATGCCAAAGCACAGTCAACACCAGGCTGTGGAGTTTAACAGACTTTGTGGAAATTTTGTGGTTCGTAGAGATAAGTTTTTATGCATTCAATGGAAACCATAAAATGATATAGGACATATTATTGTTCCTCAGGTTAACTGACCACAGACTGGAAGGGAGTCTCCCAGAGGCTGCTGGGGACATCTCAGCCAGATGACTCCCAGCCTTGGTGTTGCAGAAGGCTGCTCACCTTACAACACAGGACCTTCAGCCTCGTCCTCCTGCCCAGAGCCCAGACCCAATTGCTTCAAGCCACCACAGTATCTTTCCTTCCACAGTAAAAGTTCTTCACTTCCTGCTTGGGGTGACTGCAGCCGGAACAGTCTCTCCTTTTAGGAGAATCTTCTACTCCAGGAGCCAGGCAAAACCACGGGGAAGGCTGCATAATGACTGGCCTTGAAGCTATGCACTATTTATTTTGGGGGTGGGTTGAGGACGATGGATAGAGATACCCCAGCTGCACCTGCTGTCCCCACTGCTCCCAGAGCAAAAGAAGAAGCTGACTTGAGAAATTTCAGCATCCACACAAAATACAGAAACCGCTGGCACTCTCCCACATCATCAGTCTCCACTGGTGGAAACTCTGCTAGTCACCTGTTACATTAATCATAACAGCTAATACTTATCGGGTGCTTACTGTGTTGCAGACAGTTGTTCAGCCCTTGATATACATGATAATATTTGATCAGCACAACACTCCTATGAGGCAGAAACTATTATGGCAAAGTCTAATTTTCAGAGTTGAAACTTGACCCTGACAAACACTGGACTAGTCTCCTAGGGCTGTGGTGACAAATGACCAGCACAATAGAAATCTCTTCCCCCACAGCTCTGGAGGCCAGAAGTCCAACCTCAAGCTGTCGACAAGCCACGCTCCTGTTGGTGGTTCCCAGGGCTCCTCTGCCTGCCGTGGTGCCATTCCAGCCTCAGCCTCTGTCTTCACATGGCCTTCCTCCCCTGAGACTCCGTGTCTGTCTGTGGCACCCCCTTTTCCCATAAGGACACCTGTCTTTGGATTGAGGGCCCACCCTAAATCCAGAATGATTTCCCCTTGATATCCTTAATAACCTCTGTGAAGACCCTACTTCCAAATAAGGTCATGTTCTGAGGATCCTGGTGGATGTGAATTTTCGGGGACGCTGTGCAACCCATGACACATAAAAATAGTGAGGACTCATCAGGAATTGTTTAACGAGTTCATGAGGGGATAAGTGGGATGTCAAGTTGAGGAAAAGAGCACTTGAGAGGCTGAGTGTGCACATGCAGCCAGGAGGGGAATGCTGGAGCAGGTTTGCTAAGTTAGCAACAAAGCTTGTCAATGTCTTCAGGTCAATAAAGTATCGCTTTTGAGGTTATCTTCACTACTGGGCAGAAATCATTTGTATCTTTACAGGACAAATGTACATGCATATAAGCAACTTCACAGAATCTAGGGCCAAGACAATGGCAATGCAGGTTAAACACCAATAGATTCTCCTAGAGAATTATAGGGCCCTTGGGTGGATCTGTTAGCCTGTGTCCCAGTATGACACTAAAAGGGCGCACCCAATCATTCTCTTTTCTGTTTTGGATCATTTTTCTTAGCAATTTTTATTCCCATCTTACAGATGAGAGATTTGGTTGCCTAATAATTATATCAGTGATTCAGCCAATGGATTCAAGCTCTAAACCCAAGTCTGAATTTAGAGCTAAAATTTTTGCCAAATATATTTCCTCAGCTCTTTGGTTTTGAGACTTCTTGCACTAGGTGTTCATTATTTATTTTTGTCTATAATGTTCACAGAGTGAAGCAGAAGCAAAGTTCTTTGTATCATGAAACAAGAACTATTATCTTGTTTTGACTTGAGAATTAGCATGAAATACACACAATATGACTCAATTTCTGGCTTTAAAGTGAATGCATACAGGAAATCTTGCATTTTTGGTTAAACATTTGAGAGTTTGGCCATTTGTGAGGACCCAAATTTCAGGACAGGTAGTGCTGTTAGCCATGCTGAGGCCTGGATCTTATGGGCATGTGGTGTGTGCTGGCCAGTCTTTCAGCCTAAAAGGAGAGCCTAGTATAAAAGATGCCATCAGCTTCTCTAATCTCTGCTCCTCATTACTCAGGATCTCAGCAGGGTACTCTACATGGTAGTATTTGTGAAGCTGGGGATCTCTAAATCTCCCTCGGCCCTAATTGCTTGTGAATGCCGAGTGCCTACTCTATTCTGCAAAATGCTTGTCCATGAATTACCAAAGATCATTAGCTTGCTTTGATGTTCACATGTTTCCAAACAGAAAACTCATATTAGAATAGAAGAGAGCTGAAATCTTCAAATCCCAGGATACTTACCAATTCCAGTGATTCTGAGGAGACTTGAATATCTCCAATGACAGAGGATTCGGTACCTTCCCAGTCATCTTTTAGCCATCTCTCACCGAGGAAAGTTTTTCTCTAGTTTTCATATATTGTTCCAGTTCTTCCTTCTGGGCTCACATGAAGTCAGTCACATCTCTTGGTCACAATCATTGATTAAGTAAATATTTTTTCACAACTATCAGCTTCAGTCCTGGTACAAAGATGAGTGAGACTCGTAGCCTGTCCTGAGGGAAGTCACAGTCCAGAGAGGCCAGCAGACCACTTGTGGAAGTGATGCGGCTCCCAGAGCCTGCTCTCCCTTCGCCAAGCACCACAGTCTCTCAGTGCCTGGTCGTGTGGGAGGATGACTGTTCCATAGGCTGGCTTCCTGGTTTATCTCTGGATCCAGGCGGACCACCTGAGAGCCAAATGTCTGGACCAGGATTGACCTCTGTGTTACTTTTTGACATCAGGTCTTCAGGATACCTTGAGTTGTTTAACAAGGAAAAGCCTCGAGAACCCCATTAGGCAAAGCCTGGGGAGGGGGACGGCTGAGGACATCGACCACCTACCTATGTCAGTGGTTCCCAGCCCTGGCTGCACCTGGGCAGCTTTGAAGCTATGGACCCTTAAGCTCCCCCAGACACCTGTTGTCGTTGGTTCGGCCTGGGTCCTGAGCTTTTGTATTGCAAATGCTTACCACTCGATCCTATCATGCAGGCAGGGTTGGGAATTAAAGCATTACAAATATATAGGGTCTCTTATTTGAAGTCCCATGAAGGAAGATATTTCTCTCAGAGTAAAGTGCAGTGTACATTGTATTCTCCTAAAAAGAAAGCCATGGAACTAGTAACATAGCTTAGAACCCTAAATCAGGAGATGGTTTATACACATAGATACATGCACACATATAATGTGTGTACGTGTGTGCGTTTGCCTCATTTTAACCATTTGTTCTACTTTATATTAGCTCTGGTAATGATTTTTTAAAATTATATTTCCTTGCCTGTGGGGAAAGATAGTTTTTGAGATGTTCACTTATTTTTCCTGCTTTCTTTTCTTCTTTCCCTTCCCATAACAGATAGCTAAGTCTGTAGGTTCTTGCCTAGGAGGATATTTAAGACAGGCTTCCTAAATCTAATAAAGACAATAGGATGTGAGAAAAAGGGGTGCCTGAAGAAAATATGGAGAGGACACGGGATTCCCTTCAGACAAAAGCAATGCTTCCTTGGACTGGAGGAAGGAGAGGGAGAGAAAGAAAGGGGGTGGGGGAAAGATGGAGAGGAGAGACGGAGGGAGAGAGGAGGAAGACAGAAAGGAAGAGAGAAGGGTAAGGGGCAGGGGAGATGGGGACTGATCCACTGTCGTAGCTTTTTGGCAGTGCCCTAAGGCAATGAGTGACGGAGCTTCAGAGGTGAGGCCTCTGAATTGAGAGGTGGGGCCTCTCAATACAACAGGAAGAACCGACTTTACCTCACCAAGGGTTCCTCAGCTCAGCACGGCCCGCGAGCAAAAAATCCAGCAAGGCCAGAAGGGCCAAGGAGAGGTCATCATCACTGGACGGATGGCAGCTGGTGCAGGGAACTCTTGGATCCCAGCCCTGTGTGAGGCCCTGAGAGCTTGGCAGCCTTAGTGGGGGGCCTGGGGTTGCTGAGGTTGATTTTCCACTATCTTAATATGACAAGGCCTGGAGGTAAATTTAAAATGATTCATTAAAATAAAAAAGGAAGAAAGCAAAAGTGTAACTTCTTACATACCTGCTATGTATTCAAAATCATCTCAGAGAATTTCTGAACTGAAGTGAGCCATAATTCAAACATGAACTAAATACAATTAAAAGTAAAAGGCTACCCCAGATGTGGTCTGACTGGCACAACAATACCTGTGAGTCCAGATTGGCTGCCTACGCCGGCTTCACAGCTGTGTATCCCAGCTTCTGAGGGTTCCCCTGAGATGCGCTGGCCGTGTAGAGTCCACTCTGAAGGCCTCCTGGGGATCCAGCAACATTCTCCGAAAAGCTCTCAAGTCAGGTGCAGTTTCAAAATGATTTCATCTCAGTCAGATACCTCAATGTTTAAAGCAGCTTTATTGAGGTATAATTGAGATACAATAAACTCTACCTGTTTAAATTTGGTAAATTTTAACAAATATATACACAGATAAAGTCATCACCACAATGACAATAAGATCCACATGCATAACCCCCAGAATTCCTTTGGAAATTCCCTTCTCCCACCTATGGCTCTCCCCCCAATCCCAGGCAACTACTGAACTGCTTTCTTGACCTAGACAGTAGTTTTCATGTATTAGCATTTTATATAAAGAGTTTTTTTGTGTGTGTGTCTGACTTCTTTAATGGAACATAATTATTTTGAAGTTCGTTCATGTCGTTTTATGCATCAGTATTCATAGCTTTCCACTGATGAGTAGTGTCCCATTGCATCAGTGTGCCATGGTTTTTATCCATCCATGTTGGTCAGTATTTGGGTTGTCTCTGGTTTTTGGCTATCACAAATAAAACTGGTCACAACAGTGCTGAATGATTGGCTTGAATTTAGTTGCCTATTCAAAGATACAAGTGATTCATCACAAGAGAAGTAAAGGCTTCTGATGGAAGATGCCTTGTTTCACGGAGAGAGAACAGGAAAAGAAAAGTGTGTGGAAGAGGGGTGCGGTCTAGAGACCATGAGGAATGACTGTCCTCCCCTTAGTTGTGGCCTTGCCACAGTGGTGCTCCTGGACCTCCCAGTCTGAAAGCTGAGCCCAACTCACTTCTAAATGAGTCAATTTTGATAAACAGATGACAAGATCTAAGTCGTGCTGAGGGTGTGGGAGTGATTGGGAGGCTGAGGGGCCCAGGGAAGGGAGCTGCCTTTTTCTAAGACTTCCATGTGCTGGGCCCTATGTCATTCCTATGCCATCTCATTGCCTATTCACAGTATCCTTTTAAGGCTGAGATTATTATCATCCAACATCACAGGCAAACATGAGGACTCTTAGACAGTAAATAACATGCCCAAGCCCACATGACTCACAATTTGCAGGTCTGGAATTTGAGCCCAGGTCTCTTGGCTTCCAGGGGCTGTTTTTTTTTCATTCACCCTCTCCAGGACAGCCTCTCAACCTGTGGCACGTGCAGGTGTCAGACAGTAGCGGCAGCCACGGTTAAGGGGCCAGTAGGGGGAAAAAGTGCTTTCTGAACTGGGTTCTTAGTGCATTCAGGGTCCTTACACCCCTTGTTCAGTCCTGGGCGAAGCTCTACTGAGACAGGGAGGGTCCACAGGCCAGAGCAGGACAGGAACATCCATCCAGGCCAGAAGGGTTCTGGGCCACAGAGTGACGGTCTCTGCACAGCCCCTCTGGTGTGGGAGATATCTCTGCTCTGCGTGTTAGCAGGGTTTATGCAAGAATTGATGTGAGTAGGCACAATAGCTGATTTTAAGGATAATTTGTCAAGCCCTAAGCAAAGAATCAACCTGGGTGGTGGCCCCTGTGTCTACCCTTAACTTGGTAAGTGACCTGGGTAAGTTCCATGCTGGCCCTGGGCTCAGTTTCTCCATGTCCCTACGAGGAGCTGGGCTCTTCCTGCAGGGTCCAGTGGTGCAGCGCCTCCTTCCTGGAAATGGCATTAGTTAACTACATGCATTCTGCCCAGCCTTGCGTTCCTTCACCACTAGGTGGAGGGCGTCTCTCAGGTTTCCCCACCGCTCCCTGAAGGCCTTGGAGGCGATCTTATCCATCCCTCCATGAAAACCACTTTTTTACATTGGGAGTTATACCTGATGTAAATGATGAGTTGATGGGTGCTGACGAGTTGATGGGTGCAGCACACCAACATGGCACAAGTATACATATGTAACAAACCTGCACGTTATGCACATGTACCCTAGAACTTAAAGTATAATAATAATAATAATAATAATAATAAAAAGAAAACCACTTTAAATTTTGACAGCTTTTTAAGGAATTCCAACTCAGATGTTAGGAAATATTCAGTCAATTCATTTGCCCAAAAGCTCAAATTTTGAGTTTCTTCACTTTCTATTTTCCTATTTCAATATATTGTACTTAGTTTTTGTTGTTGTTGTTGTTGTTGTTTTTAACTTTTATACTAAATTAATTGGACTTTAAAAATGTTCTGGCCTATATTTATTACTTGGGAGATTTCCAGCAGAATTGCTTTACTGATGCTTGCCTCTATGTGAAAAGTGCTTCTGATATCTTTTAAGTGAACTGTTCTCTTCTGCCTAAACCAGAAACAATGAAATAGTGGAGATGTGGGAGAGAGGTAAGGACTCCTTCTTTCAGCTGACATGCTTTTGAGATTTCTATTTCTATTGTTCATAAGGCCTCGGCACAGAGCAAACTATTCTCACGATCATGCCTGATAATGAACTGATCACCTTGGGCATTTTCCAAGTGCTCTCTTCACATCTCTTATCTCATCGAATCCTTCCTACTCCTCTTACAATGAGCATTTTTAAGTCTCTGCTTTAAAGAAGAAGCAGGCGAGGCCATTATTGGCCATATAGCTTCCCCACCTGCACCCCAACATACACAAATTATCCAAGCATAGGTTGGAATTAGGAAAGGGACTTGACCTTATTTAAGTGCCCGTGAGCATAGGAGTGGTCAGACTTTCTCAAATCCTGCACTTAGCAGTAGGGACCCAGAGAAGCTTGCCTCATTCAGGTGGCTGTGTTGGCTGGCATGGTCATGGGGGCCATCAAGGGACATCCCCAGGCTTCAGATGGAACCTTCCAGAGCTGTGTCTTGCCTGTCCCTAGAGTCCAGTGGAGGCCAGCACCCCTCCACTGAAAGAAGAATCTGAAGACTTCAGCCAGGCTGACTTGCCCTGGGGTTGCTTTTCAAGTGGAGGTGCAAGGACAGCGTTAGCTACAGAGAGAGGGAACCTGGAAAAGCAAATGCCTCCAGAAGCCCCGGAATCTGCAGTGTGTGAATGTGTGGAAATAGCAGCTTTCACAAGGAACATTTCTCTAACTGCAAAGGAAATTAGGCAAGCAGTTTATTTAGGAGAAGCAGAAGCAAGAGGAAAGTGATTTGCCTTTTTTTCCTCTTTTTCTCCTGAGAGGAGGATGATCCTGCAACAATCTACCAGCAGGGCGTAGCGAGTCCTTCCCTATTTGCTGGAAATCCCACCCTCCTCCTATTGCACGTCTCGGTTTCTGTTTTGCAGGTTGCTACTGGCAGGAGGGGACTGGAAGTCACAGAAACCCACCAGGGCTCCGACTCATGAGAGACAGGGTGTGTGGCTAGGAGATCCCAGGCATGTCTGGGCATGCAGGGAAGAGAGCCAGCATGTCAGCCCACACCTTGAAAGGGACCAGTGTGCCTGCTTGAGAAAAAGCACATGTTCTCAGGCAAGTGACATTTCCCTCTCAGGCAGAGTGAAGGGCCAGGTCGAAAAAGAAGAAGCGAAAGTTGCTGCATACTTCGAATACCGAAGGCGGCCTTCAGGATTTAGAACCTCAAGGCAGACTTCTTTGGGGAACAAGCTGGGAATGAATGGTTTACTTGGAGAGGGAATTGAATCTTTTCTGGGCACCCCCTCACCTTGTGCCAGGCACTGTGCTAGACCTTGGGGAGCACCAGGGAGCAAGGCAGGTGCTGGCATGTCATCAGCACTTCCCGACAGAGCCTTCTACAACAATGGAAACGTCTGCTTCCACATTTGTGCTGTCCAATATGGTGGGCATAGTCGCATCTGCTGATAGAACACCTGGAATATGGCTAGTACCACTGAGGGGCTGAAGTTTCAATTCTATTTCATTTTAATGTAAATTGAAATAGTCATGTGAGGCTAGTAGCTACTCTGTAGAAAAGCACGGTTCCACATAGACCCTCAATGTGGGGAACAAAAGAAACACACTGTGTTGCAGGTTCTGGCATCACGATGTTCCAGGTGTGAAATGGTTGCTCAGTTTCTCTGAGAAGACAATCAGGAAGTAGGATCGCTGGGTGCATCTGGGAGGTGTGCCTTTCTATTGACTAACTTACTCTCTCATACACTTAGTACAGCCTACAGGGGTTGTGTGTGCCCAGTGTGTATCAGTGACCAAGCACTCCTTAGGATGAGAGTGTTTTCTTTTTCGGTTGCTCGGCATCATCCTACTTTTCATGAGTTACAGTCACATTATATATATACAACAGCCCCAGGGCGCTAGGCGCTGGTGAGAGGAGTGGTACCCAGCAGCTGGGGGACCTCAGTGAGGGGCTAGCCCAGCCCCATTCTTCTCTCTAAGGTGTGGGGAAAATGACTCCTCTATTCCTTTTCTCTATGTGTCTGGCCCATAGAAATCCTCATTCCGTGACTGTGCTGGTGTCCACTGGACAGAATGCTCTGTTCATCTGCACAGTGGGAAAGCTACTTACTTCCTGGGTCCCGAGCCCTTCAAAAGGAAGGCCTGGCAATGAGAAAGGCTTTCCTTTTTGGTTGACATTGGAAATGCTGGAGATGGCTGGCCGCTTCAGTGCAGTAGCTTTCTGCCCTCTCAGATCCTAGGGCAGAAACGAAGTTGCACATTCATCATACCCTGGTCTGCAGCCATTCTTCATATCAAAGAATATTTAGATGAACAGAAAAGCTGCCATCAGGGATGTGAAGTGAGAGATTATGATTAATTCACAAACATTTACTCCACACCTACTATGTGCTGTTGGGTTAAGCATTATGCCTTCTGAGGTCTGCTAATGCTGGAAGGCTTTGTCGTTACTTGCGGCTTTAATGTGCTTTTAAAGCATGGAGATCATCAAGAACAGGAAAGATTTAATTTTATCCCAAGGTTGGGCTAAGGATTTTGTGCAGTATAGAACAGGGTCTGTGGAGGAGATTCTTTTGAGATCATTGAGACTTGCTTTACCCAGGAAGGTGACATCTTGTGCTGTGTATCTGTTTGATATCTGGCTAAGACTTTGAAAATAATCACTACATATTAACAAGTAGGGTGCAACAGAATCTTTTTATGTGCTATTTTTCTACCCAAAATACTCAAAATATTACTTCTCCTACTTCTTTTTTTTTTTTTTTTTTTTTTAGACTGGGTCTCACTCTGTCACCCAGGCTAAAAGGCAGTGGCACGATCTTGGCTCCCTGAAACCTCCACCTCCTGGGTTCAAGCGATTCTCATGCCTCAGCCTCCTGAGTAGCTGGCATTACAGGCACCTGCCACCACACCTGGCTAATTTTTGTATTTTTAGTAGAGACGGGGTTTCACCATGTTGGCCAGGCTAGTCTCTAGCTCCTAACCTTGTGATCTGCCTGCCTCGGCCTCCCAAAGTGCTGGGATTACAGGCGTGAGCCATTGCACCCGGCCTACTTCTACTGATTTTCCTTCTGATCTGTCAGTCCTGTTCAGCACTTTTCCTTGTTCCATTGTTGAAAGTCAGGCGCATGCCTTTGAAGTACATTGTTAAATCTCTATATCATGTTTCTCTTTCCCAAAACTATTCTGTCCTCCCCACTGCCACCTCCCTCATGCGGTATTGTAAGGGAGTTTACTACCCAAGGGAAATCATTTTGAGGATTCTTCTTCATGATTTCAAATGATTGACTCTACACCGGAAAGGTCTGTACACTGTCAAACATACAAATGAACATGACCTAAAGGCATCCGGTTGTAAGGAAGTATTTGGAAAACAAAAATAATTTATTAACTTAACTGATACCTTTTCTTCTTCTCTATTTTAAAAACACAAATATGTTATTAAGATCTCATATTACTTCAATATTGGTGTATTGCACTGATTTTGTTATCGTTAATTGTGTTATCCTGGCTTCGAGGATCTGTGAATACTGTATGGTTTGTTACTTGTCCTGTCTGAGTCTTAGGATCCCATATTCGTAAGTGGGCACAATAACACCTTGTGAGAATGACAAAAGCACTTATATGATACCGTCTCAGCAAATGCTAATGTTCCTCCTTCCTTTTTATTCAAGTCTCTAAGCATTTTACAGTGAATCTAATGCTACTTTTCATCCAGGCCTGAACGAGAAAGCACATAGAAATCGTAAGCTGGTGCTTTTCATATGGTTCACACAGATGCTTAGGACCCAAATCTGTTCTGAATTATCCAGGCCCCATGTCAGGTCCTGAATTTCAATGCTGAGTAGAGATGCAAGCTGAGGAGGCAGATAGTCCTGCGGCTCTGCTTCCTGCTCTAGGGAGAAAGGGCCTTAGGCACCCTCTCCATCCCTTACGGCCTCAGCGCTGAAATCCCCCAGCAGCAGATAGAGGCTCCCACCAAGCCAGTTCCACTCTTAGGGCAAGGCTAATTTCCAGAAGTCAGGAGACAGCTCATGTGATGACCTTGGAGCAGGCTCTGGGCCACCGTGCTTCACCCTGGGACGGTGTAACCACGACCAAGTCACAGTGTGAGCCAAGCCTGTGCCTTCATCCATGATCCAGGGCCTGGCACCGCAGGGAATGAAGGGAACAGCAGTGCTGGGGACATTAGCAACCTGAGGGCAGCAGGCCAGGAACACGGCCAGGCCAGGGAAGAGCCAGGGACAGGCTGGCTGTGGTCCCACCCTGGCTCTCGGTGTTCCCTCTAGGACCCCATTTTCTAAAGCATTTCCCT
This sequence comes from Colobus angolensis palliatus, assembly GCF_000951035.1. Lineage (NCBI taxonomy): Eukaryota > Metazoa > Chordata > Mammalia > Primates > Cercopithecidae > Colobus > Colobus angolensis. The sequence continues at coordinate 4,501,820 of NW_012115910.1, forward strand.
TCCTATAGTGACATGCATATTAATGGTAATGTTGAAGAGGGGAGGGAGGTGGGGCAGTTTTAGGTTAACTGTATTTGTGGAAAGCTGGATTAAATAAACCATCTTCCATTCTGCCCAGGGCATTTCAAATGCTAAGGTACCTTGTGGATCTCCAAAAGAGGGAAGAGTGTGTGGCTTTTCCCAAATCGTTTGCCCCATTCTCCTTTTTTTGTATTATGCATAATGAGCTTTAGGAAATGTGGCTTGAGGGTGACTCCCTATGACCTTGAAAACGGCTCTCTGCTTCCTTGGCCTTAGTTTCACTACCTGAAATTGGTGCTCACACCCCTCTCCGCCCTTCCTCAGGGGGCCTATGCATTCATGACAGCCCTGCAGCTCCAAGGTCAGGACAGGGGCTCAGCTCCTGCTCCCTTCCCCAACCTTCAGAGGGCACTTCTTTGGTGGAGTGGTGGACCCCTTCTCTCCAGGCTTCTAGCACTCCCCAGCCCCCAGGACACTCCTCCGTCCCAGCTGCACGGCTTGGCTTTCCTTCAACACTATTCCATGTCCAGGCCTCTGTACCACATTCACGCTGCCCCTGCTGCCTGAAACTGTCTGCTGCCTTTCTTTGCCCAAGTAACTCCTGTCTTTCAGTTCAACTGCATCCTTACTGATTTTCTGCCTGCTGGATCTGTCCGTTTCTGATGGAGAATGTTGGAGTCTCCAGCTCTAGGAGTGGGTTCACTGATTTCTGTGCAGTTCTCTCTGCTTTTGCCTCATGTATGCTGGTGTTCTGTTGTTAGGAGTGTACATGTTAAGGATTGTTACATCTTGTTAGAAAACTGACCCCTGTGTCATTATGGAATGCCCCCATTTACCCTGATGCCTTTGTTTGCTGTAACTCTGCTGTGTCTGAAATCAATCAGTATAGCTACTCTTGCTTTCTTTTGATAGTGTAACTATGGCATTTTTTCCTTAATTTCTTTACTTTTAATCCATATGTGTCTTTATACTTAAAATGGATTTCCTTTTTTTCTTTTCTTTTTGAGATGGAGTCTCGCTCTGTCGTCCAGGCTGGAGTGCAGTGGTATGATCTCAGCTCACTGCAAACTCTACCTCCTGGGTTCAAGCGATTCTCCTGCCTCAGCCTCCTGAGTAGCTGGGATTACAGGCGCGTGCCACCATGTCTGTATTTTTGTATTTTTAGTAGAGACAGGGTTTCATCATGCTGGTCACGCTGGTCTTGAACTCCTGACCTCATGATCCACCTGCCTCAGCCTCCCAAAGTGCTGGCATTACAGGTATGAAATATGGATTTCTTATAGACAACATGTAGTTGGGTCACATCTTTGGATCCACTGAAACTCTATCTTTCAATTGCTGTCCTTAGACTATTGATGTTTAAAGATATTATGGGTACATTTGGATTCATATTGATGACATTTGTAACTGTTCTCTGTTCTATTTGTGGGCCTTTTTGTTTTGTTTTGTGTTTGTCTTCCACTCTTCTTGCCTTCTTTGGCTTTGAGTATTTTGTATAATTCAGTTTGTCCCCCCTCTGCCTCCTCTTTTTCAAGATTCAGCTGAAGTGCACTTGGTCCCATGGGCCCTGAGTACCTTTGGGTCCTGGGCGTCTGTGTCGGCAGCACAGAGCTTGTCTGTGGACGCTCTTGCCTGACGGTTGCCCATTTCACCCGCAGCTCCTCCAGGGCGGCGGCCTTACATTCTCATGTCTCTGACCCTGGCTCCTGGTCCTGGGGTGACAAGGGCAGGCCTGGTCAATGCTGGTGGGACAAGACAGAACTATGTATATAGGACAGCACTTGAATGAGTGTTAACACAAACACACGCTCATAGGACTAAAAGCATGTTTACATTGGAAAATAAAAAGCCCCAGAAGCCTTCTTGAGGGAAATCCCCTCTCCCCCACGCAGACTGCTGCACGGCTGAACTCCTCCGTGCCCAGAGGGGGCTCTTCCGGCCTTCCCTGGCCCACAGCCCTTCTCTAGATTCAGCCGATTCATTCCAGGGCTAGAGGCTCTGCCTGTCTCTTGGAGGAGTTCCTTGTCCAAAAGAAGCGCCTGAATGCTAAGATGAGGAGAGGACCCTCCGGGAGCACCCAGGGAGTCCAGGGGTCAGCATCTTATTGCGTCTGGCCCTTTCTCTGGGAGTTGGGGGAGGGGGGGCAGTTGATGGTGGCTGTGGAGCAAGTAGAAAGATGGCCAGGGCTTCAAAGGGAAAGTCATGGGCCTCAGGCCCACGTCATTGCCTGGGGCAAGATAAGACCTCAGGGAGTCCAGGACTCTGGGATGGAATCTCCAGCAGAAGCTTCTCTCTATTGTTATTGGAGGCTCGGGATGTGTGAGACCAGCCTCTGCCCTCCACAGGCTCACAGTCCAATGGAGGAGGTGGACATCCCATACACTGCGGGGTGAGAGCCCTAAGACAGCTGACATGAGGGTTTGAGGAACTCAGAGATCAGGTCTTCAGAAAACTCAAAAAATTAGGTGCAGTAAGTTCTGCCTTGTCCCAGAAGAACTCAGCAGGCAGCCAAGCATGGGAAGACTTCCCAGGACCAGCAGGGCCCTGTGATGCAAGGAAACCTGGGAACTGGGTGTGATTTGGAGGTTGGGAGGAGGCTGGAGGGATCATTTGGGGTCACATCTCACTGAGACCGGATGCCTTCCTGGAGATGAGATCTTACCCGGAGACCAGCTGACCAGCTTCCCGCAGCTCTCAGGGTCCCTGCCTCCATGCGTGTCGGCTTTAATTTCCCATCAGTGCATGTAAGCACACAACTGTTCTCCCATGGGGTGGTATGAGACCAACTTAAAAAAGGAATCATGGTGCTCACAGAGGTGGGAAGTGGGTGTAGGCAGAGGGGATTTACAGAGGGTTTTGCAAGGGGCAGTGCCCACTGAGGGTGGGGATCAGGGCAGCGCCCAGAGGGAGGAGGTCCCTGAAAGGGGAATCGAATTGAGGGACCCTGAAACTGCACACCCTTCTTACTGTGGGGCCCAGCCCACCCTCTACCCACAGGAAGCTGGAGGGAGGATGACAATGAGGAAGCTTGTGCAGGTGCCTGGGGAGGAACAGCACCGTGAGACGGTGGTGGAGAGGAGGCCGCAGCCACCGAGGCCTTCTGGGAGCCTGGGATCACACGTGGTTGCAACCACAGAGAGAGGTCTTAGCGTGGCCTTGTTCGGGAGAGGCCCACACGCGTGTGCATGGCACCTCCTTGGGCCCAGGGGGTAGCAAAGCAGAGAGAGAGGCCAGGGCTGACTCATGGGCACAGAAACAGAAACATTGGGACAATTCACACACTCAACGTCACAACTAGTTGGTTTGACAAAACATGGGAAAGAAGAAGTGAAATTTGTTAACTGTATCGAGATCCATGCAGTTCACTTCAGGGGACAGTTTTGGTACCAAATTATCCTTATTATGCAAATTCCCTCCCCCAGCAGGTTCCAGTTGTGCCCGGGGACCCATGGCGGGTGCATCTGCTTCCCATGGTTCCGATTCACCTAGTCACCAGGGCCCATCTGCTCAGCCCAGGCCCAGGGCCTGCTGCCAGGGAGGAGGGGGCGTGGACAGGGGCCAGGCTGCTGCTCCAGGACCTGCCTGGCCACTCCTGGAGCTGGAAGGTGATGCAGCCTGCCTTGAGCAGCCCAGATCCCAGACGTGGACAGGAGACAGAGTTCAAGGGACGTCCACCTTCTTTCTGTCTTGGCCATGTCAAAAAGCAGAAAAAGCAAGGGAGCATCCCTATGAGGCTCTTACCTTTCTCCTTAGAAAAGTGCAGCCAAGAACTTGGCCTTTCCAAAGCATCGGCCTCCGTGAGGCCTGGGCTGCATTGCAGGGTCCTGTCTTCTCTGCCAGCTGCTCTCCAGAGCCTACCTCTGCCCACCCTTGCAGTCCACTGCCACCCACCACTTGAAGGTCATTGCCAGCATCCCAAATACCTGGCCCAGTGGTCTCATCTCTGCCCCCTTCCTTATTGCTTTATTGAACCTATTTATGGGCCTCCTTTTTTGAATTAAAAAAACAAATCTGAGATGCTGTCCCCAGCGGGCTTTCCTATCTGGAATAGCCCCTCTTATTTCCTTTGCCTAATTCCTCCTGCTTCTCCTCTCCCCGTGCTCCCCAGAGCTGTCCCCTACCCTCCACCTCTTTCCTAAGGTGACATGTACCTGTCACAGCCCCCAATACAGTAGCCTATGCCTCATGACTCCCAAATGCATTGACCATCCATGGGGACCCAGCTGTCCCATCCGTGCTTACACAAAGCCAAGTTCCCCTCCTTAAATCCTCTGTCCATTTTCCCCTTTTCTCAGTAATGGCTCATATAGGCTCTGAGACTGGGTTTCACCTCCTCACCTCTCTTCAAAGCACAATAGATTTAATTATCTCAAATAGATGTTATGCAACAAATATTTATTGAGCATCTAATATGTTCCAGGTACTCTTTTTGACATGGAGGATATGGCATTAAATAAATGAAAAAAAAAAAAAAAATCCCTGCTCATGGAGCCTGAGTCCTAGTGGCAGAGTCCAGTCCTCTCTTCTCTGCTTCTCTCCTCTCCTCTCCTGACTTCTGCTGGCTAGTGTCAGCACCCCTGCTGTGGGCAAAGCCTCTCTTCTGCCTGGATGGCATGACCCCCTTCCCTGTCTCCAGAGTTCCCATTGCATCACCACCTCCTCCTCACCTCCTAAGGCTCCTGGATGCCTCCCTATTCACCTGTTCAAACTCCTCCTGTCCATCCTCAATCTACATTTCTCAATTTATCTCCCATTTTTTTTTCTCCTTGAGTACTCTTTCCCAGACAAGCAGGGCTACTGCTATTGGACCTCTGGTTCTGACATACAACAGACTTCATTCATGTTTGTTCTGTTTTGAATGCCCCTCGAGATGCCTCTGAATTCTCTGAAGTGAAAGAGCCTGCTCCCCGAGGTGGAGGCTGGGAAACTTGATGTGCAATTTGTGGGTGAGTTTGGTTGAGGAGGCAGCCAAGGGAAAACCCTCTGAAAGCAGGTTTTCACCCGCATCTTTCTCCTCCCCTCCCTGGAATTCAGAAGTGATGGGATTGCCAAACCCTGTCATTCCTGTGTATCAAATCCCACATCCTCCCTGGAGGAAGCACTGCCAAGATGGAATGGGAGCCAGGAGAAGAGTGGGCCCGAGGGGCCTGGGACCATTCTGCCTCTGCTGCACTGGACTCTGGGTGCTCTGTGGAGCCCTGAGACGCAGTTCTTTCACTTTACAGTGGGGCACATATCATCTTCCCCAGGCTCATGCAAAACATGCCCAGCATGGTGATGGCTGAGAAGGAGGTTTGTTGCTTCCCAGACACAATTGTCTGATCTCTAAGGGGGATGTGGTTGTGTTCCTGACTCACTTGGCTGTCATGCAGCTGGAATGAGATAAGGGGGCTAGAAGGTGCTATACAAATGCCAGGTGAGGCAGGAAAGGCTGAGCAGCCACTCCTGCAGCATTGAGCCCAGTGCTCCACAGACACTGAGGATTTAATCTTCACTACAACCCTCCAGTCTTTCAGTGAGGAGAAAACTGGGGCTCAGAGAGGTTAGGCCATGTGTTCAATGTCACACAGCCTTAATGTACGGAGCAGATATTCACACCCAGGCTTGGCGGCTCCAGAGTCCCGTTCCTAACCACCATGCCTTATGTACATCTCAACATGCCCAGAGGGACACCTCTAAGGCAGGGCCACCTTGTGCTCCTGGCTGAGGAAATGGCACTTGGCTTTGGAGTTACAGGAAACAAGGGGAGATCTGTGTGCAGGGTAGGGTCAGTGATTGATCAGGTTCCTGCTTTAACACAATCACTATTGAGAAGTCAAAAGTCTGGGTAGGAGTAAGGAGACTCAGGAGGTAAGGAGGCCTTTAGGAGGCTCCCATTGAAGGATGGCCAGGGAGAGAGACTGTGTGACACTGAGGGTCACTGCGGAGACCAGTGGCAGCTGGGGCATGGCCTTCCATCTTAGTGGACCATGGAGGGCCAGGTGTATAGGCTTGGCTTCTCCATTAGGGGAAATAGGCTGAGATCCAGGGAGTGATGCGGGGATGGCTGTGGACTCAATTTTCTCACCCCTGTTTCCATGTGGATGGACTTTGGTAAAGCCCTTTGCTGGACCCCAGGAGGAAAGGAGTGGCCTAGACTTGAGTCTGGATGTAGGAACCGAGTGCGCTTCCTCTTGCTCCATGGGGGTCTGCTGCCTACAGGGTGTATGTTCTGGTACCCTCTCCCTGTCCTGCAGGGCAGGGGCTCAGCCTTTGCTGGGGCCTCCTGAGCTTAATTGCTACCTGCGGCCAGGTGGGCAAGTGTGTCTAATGCAGGACGAGTGTAATGCCCGCTGGGGTCACACTGTGAAGCTGTGTCCTCTCATCTTGGTTTATGAGTAAGAAAGCTAGTTTTTTGGTTTCCCACTTGTTGATTCTTTTATCTATAATATCTGGTTTGTTTCAAACTCAGGAGGAAAAAAAAAGGAGACTATTATTGGTTCCTCCCCTCCATTCCAAAAATGGGTTTGGGCCCAGGAAGAGAGGCAAGGCTGTAGCTGTTTCAAGGAGGAATGGATTGGGAGTCTGCTTAGCACGACTTGGGGGCTGGTCCCACACCTCAAGGGTGGGCTGTGTCCTGACCTCCAGCTCCAGAATGTTCTGGAGGAGGCTTCTGAAAGCTGCATTTTTAACAGCCACTCGGGGGATTACAAGCTGCATTTGGGAAACAAAGTCCTGGGAGGTCATTGGAGGCACTGGAGCCTGGGCAAGGCTGGAGTCAGTGAGGGAGTCTCACGGCAGCTCAAAACTGGGGGTTGGTTTTGTTCAAGCCTGTTTAATGGCAGGAAAAGACGGTGGGAGCCTAGGATGCTGAGGGCAGGGTTGCTATTCTAAGAGCCACGGGGAATCCCTTTTTGCCTTCTTAGAGGAAGTTAGGGGCGGATGATTTGCAAGAAGTCAGAGAAGACAGATCTGTGCAGGCAACAGCAACATTTTGATTTCAGCTCTGCACAGCAACCCTGTGCCAGCCTGTTCTGGGTTCTGGTGCAGAGAAAAGGCCAGAAGTTTTCAGAAAGATGTCCTGGGCTTTGGAGGAATGTGGAGTTTCTGCTTTGGTTGTCTGAGAACTTCCTCCGGGTCTTTTACCAATTGCTCAATCAATCCCTTGAGTGTCTCTTTTGTGCCTGGTCCTGTGTTGGAGTTGTGAGGCCATGAAAGAAAAGACATGAGTTTTGAAAACAGCCAAAGGGATTCTGTTCCTTGAGAACCCATGTGCTTCCAGTGAGAATGTGAGAAGGTTTCACCAAGGAGTCATAACCTCCAAGACATTTTATTTTGACAGAAAATTTGTGACAAATCCATCAGAAACGGGATCAGGAATTTTTGGGCTCCTAGTCCCCAGTCCTGATTTTTAATTCCCAATTCCAAAGTTCTATACTAACATCCAAACCATAGTTTGACTTTTAAATTACCCCACTCCTCGGGAAGAGAAGTGCAGGCAGGCAGCTGTTTCCAGATCAGAAGAAGGTAAATGAATACTCAAGATTTACAGCGTCAAAGGCTACGTTGAGGATAATTCTTATGACGTTGTAAAAGACAAGGTACAGAAAACTAAGAAATGAAGGCTGTCATCCTCCCTATGGCTCCTAAAAGAGTTTTGGAACCTCTCTTTTATGTCACTACATTGCAGGTCTAGCTTCCTAAGGCATTGAGCTGCTAGGCTGTACCATACAGTTTTACAAAAATATATATCAACATATTTCTCACCCTCTTGTCCTACCCCTTACCCTTCTGAATTACTTTTTCCTCTTAGTTTGAGTCCAGGTTATTTTTAACTAACGGTAGGTATTCTTTATTATTATTATTATTATTATTTGCACCATAATCACTGGAAATATGCAGGGTGTAGCTATAAAAATGACTGGATAAATTTGCAAACAGATGTATCATTATATGTATATGTACATATACACAACATGATCCCTCAATGAGGTAACCTAAGGAGGCTGAAAAGTTCTCCTAAAGATGCTGCCTTGGCAAAGATATTTTAAAAAGTCCTTCTTGGGTAGTGGTGCCAGGCCCGGATGTGAAACCTAATACACTGTTTATTTCACTAGAGTTTCATCTTGTTTGGGTCTGACGTTGTGCCACATTAAAGGTAGTCACCTCACTGGATTTGCTAGATCTGAACCCAAATGATATCTGCCTATTCATCCAAAAGGGACAAGGATTTTCACCACAGAGAGTCTGCAGTAGTACAATTCCGTGGCAGAGCTCAGGCAAACCTCCCCTCACTGGCTCAGTCCTGGCATAGCGTGTGGCTCTGCAAACTGCCTATGCTGAAGGTGTACTCACTGTGGTCACTCTGTCCTCTGTGCTCCCACCACCCTGGGTGCGGTCACTCACAGAATGACTGAAGCATGCTGCAGTGGAGAACTGGAAATGTAACTCTTGTTGCCCTCTCCCTCCCCCCCATGTCCAGCACTGTTGTAGACGGGAGGTCTGTCATGTCACGTTGAATTGCTGCGCCGGCCACATTAAGATACCACATGTGCTCCCAAGTGGTATTGCAGCTGTCCCGAGGTCCATCTCTTCTCCCTCTCATACTGGGATCTCACTGGGAGGAAGTCTCGGCAGATTCCTGCTCTGCTGGGCCTTCTCTTATGCTAGTGTGGACTTCACGGGATAGGGCAGACAGAGTATTTGTTGCATTTATTTGTTCTATCACTACAGAAGAAGCATTTCAAATGTGTACAAAGGGATACTCTATTCCTCCAGTGGTACATCCTTTGTTCACAGCTAAACAGCAATAATTTAACATCGTCATAGAGGCAGACTGGAAATATGACTGCATTTCTCATTTACAGTCCTGTGCATGTACTCGCCAGAAGGGCAGCTGAAGACCTAAAGTTGTACTGGATACAACAGATTCGACCTGAACAATCACCACACACAACATTATAAAAAAGTGTATTAGAAAGTATTGGAAACAATATTGCATATTAATATGTGGTTACACATGTTCACAGTGAGTGCCATTGCACCAAAAGCATTATGTGCTTCTTCTTTCTGATGCCTGTACATCTTAAATAAGTCTAATAATTTTGGTTCATCTTAAAGTAAAAATACATTGAAATGAATGAGAGAGATCTAGATTTTAAGAGTTGACCATTCATTATTGCTGGAACTGAAGAAAGGAAGGATACACTGGTGTCATGATTTGTCTACGTTAAGTCCAGTTCATCTCGCGTTTGTTTTGGCAAGAAGAGGACGCTACAAAACTCACAGTGCAGTCAAAACAAAACAAAACAAGAAAAAAGCACAAAAATCGGGGTTGGGGGTGGGAACCATATAACAACAAACCTACATCTCGGGCAGCTCTTTCTCAAGGAAGATTCTAAGATTTTATTATGTGGCTAATTCTAAATTGGAAGTGGAACATGCTGGTATGTGAAGCAACTGGTGCTGGGACTTTACCCTTTGCTGATATGCGATGATAATGTGATGATTTTTAGTGACTCTTGAATTAGGATAATCACACTCGTTAGGTACAAATTACAGAAGGAATATGGGGCAAGGAGCTGAGATCCAGGCTTTCCACATCTTGGGAAGCTGAGGTGTCAGAGAGAGGGAGGAACAAGAAACAGCGATTACCAGCTGTAATCAACAGGCCAACCTGTTACGGGTTACCCTCCCATCTCCAATATTTACTTCAAACACAATGAGAGTGCATGGAATCTAGGCACACAGTAGTACACAGCAGTACCCAAGACACACATTCACGCCATCATACAACAGAACAAACTACGCAACAAAAAGTGTGAAGTCATGCAAACTCCTACTTTACCAGCTAGAAGATAAACTTCAGCAAATTTTGGTACATGATATGGCCACCTTTTAAACATAAGTTAATTACTTGCTGACATAATATGAAACCTTACTTTAAATACAATAGTTTCAAAGAAAAATGGTGTTACAATATAAAACCACAACAAAAGGTGTGCAAAGAGACATTTATATTGGCTATAAAAGGCAGTGAGAGGAAAGGGCAAAGCAGTTTAGAAAAGAATTCCTGCAACCACTATTTACAGTTCTGGTTTGAGCTTTGTTTGAATTCCACTTGAAAAAATAACTCCCTTCAACCAACTGACTCAGGGGGATAGATGGAAAAGAACAGAGTAGGTGAAATTTGCAACAAACTGACTCTAAGAAGGCGCTCACCTTACAGATATTAACTTGGATAAGGCGCATCTTTCTCTGTAATTGCATATTGAAGGAGGACTGTCTAAAGCCCTTGGCTCCTCTCTCTCTCTTCCTTCACTCAGTGCATTGTTGCGGCCATTTTGTTTATTCCAGTTTCCAAATGCCACACCCTTCTGTGAGCAGAGAAATCCATGACTCAAAAATGGTATCTTTGTAAACTCCATCCTTTCAGCAAAACTCAAATGTTTATGAGGAAATACATTTTTGAAGACTGAAGGGGAATAATTCATTTATAGAATTTATAGTGATTCCACAGGAACACAAGTCAGGCTTGATACTGCTGACTGGGAATATTGGGAATATTCTTCAAGTGCTTTTCTATTTTTTTTGGGGGGGGGCAGGGGGAGGGCTTCCCAGACCTTTGATTGGTTTGGAATTCAATTGGGTCAGTGGTTGTCCACCAAGAGCGATTTCTCCTCGCAGGGGACAGTTGGTGATGTCTGGAGAGTTTGGGTTGTCAATTTGGGGTGCTACAGGCGGCTATTGGGTAGTGACCAGGGATGCTGCTAATTATCCTACAATGCACAGGAGAGCTCCTGCCTAACAAATAAGTATTCAGCCCAAAATGTCATGGTGCTGAGACTAAGAACCCCTGTTTGGATTAAATGCTGAGGTGTTCATGTACAATTTCCTCTCTGTTGCTTCATTTCTTCTTGGGACAGTGTTGGTGAAGACAAGTACTGTAAATATTTGAAATGGTATATTCTTCATTGCCCAGGTGGTTGAGAGTAATGACCTTAATGATAGCATTAATCTTGAAGGAGACCCTTGCTGGTTGGGATTAGAATCTCCACACACCTTCCTTGGGCTTCAGTGCCTCCATGTCATAATATGGACAGGTAGGGTTCTCACCTGCAGTGCCACCTGCCTTCTCTTTCCTGGGGGATCTGGTGGCACTAGTCTCCGAACGTCTGGCTCAGTCCCTCGATTGCCCTGTGCATTCCAATATCCTACAGGCGTGGGGCCAGCCATCCTATGTATGTGTGGACACACATGGTGGCTTGCCTTTACATTAAAGAGCTTCAACACGTTTGACAGCTTAGGTTCAAACAGATGAGTTCAGTGTGTTTGCAACAGAGATGCTGGGGTTCACGTATTTCATTGAGCTGAAAATTAATAATCATTCTAAATCACTCCTTTATGGGTTTTAAAACGAGAATAATATACAGTGACGGTAGGTAAAGAAACTTACCAACACTGAGAAATTCAGGCTTGTGGCTACAAACAGATGTACATAATTAAAATGAGGGCCAGGATTGGATCTCCTCAGGAAAAGAGGTTTCTGGTATTAGATGGAACCAGCCAGGGAAGGAAGAGATTTGAAATAAAGCTGTGGTTTCTGAGGAATGTTGCCATTTGAGAGGTTCAAAAAGAATTAAGATCCAAATTTCGGGACTGGTGTTTAAATTGTAGTGACAGACTTTGGGGGCCATTAAACGCATGGGAGTGAAAAAGCGGGGAACAGGGCTCCCCAGATATGCCCACGGGAAGACACGCTCCTCCTACGGGGCAGCAAGCCTCCGGAGGCTCAGGCCATCTGAGCAGCCTCCGCAAAGCCAGCGAATCCAGGAGGATCCCAAAGGCTCTAGCCCAGGGTCTCCCTCCACCCAGGGCAGTCTGACAGACACAACTTTCACCAAACAATTCATTTTCCTACGCAGAATATGACTTAAAATAGTATTTCCTCTCAAAAGTTTAGCCTCTCCGCCTTAGATGCATGTGGCCCGAAACTGGCCTGGGCACAGGTTGTTGGCCCTGCTGTGTCTTGGCACTCGGGTGGCGGCACACCTGTCCTGTCTGCTCACCTGCAGAGCCACACGGCAGGGGCTGTGCTTTCTGCTTCTGGGGAGTGGAAAAAGACACCTGGTGCGCAAACCCCGTACTTAGCACAGGGACGAGCACGTTCCTTCCCAGGCTGTGCCGTGTTTTATCTATTTCTCTTTGAAAATTTAGACTAATCGCTTGGAGAAGAGGATTCTAGGAAGCAACAGGTGAGGGAATCTCAGCCAGCAGTCTGGGGAAACATCTAGGAAGGTAGCTGTTATGGATGCTCCCAATGCAGCCCTGCCTCTAAAAATAAAAATCTTTTCAAAAGCAAATCAAACCCCAATCAACCAACTCAAACAAAAAACAAAAACAGCTACAAATCCAAACACAACATTATCTGGTCCAGTCCAGTCTATGCTGCTGGCGGGAGCGAGAAGGCGGCAGTCCTTGTGCTTTTCCTGGGATGGCTGGGTGGGGCGGGGGTCGGGAGGGCTTTAGCTCATGTGGAAGCGGTGCTCCCCTCGCGTTATGTGCGACGAGAACTCGTACCGGTCCTGGCTGTGATAGCCGCACATGTTGCACTCAAAAGGATCACGGAAGCCGTGGCAGCCCATGTGGATGGTGTACATGACGTGATCCAGGAAGAGCACCCGGCAGTGTTCGCACTTGTACACCTTCATCTGCTCCCCGCTGGTGCTGACTACGCGGAGCGCGTCCTGCGAGTTCTCGGAGGCCCCGCGCAGCAGGTCGTAGGCGCGGTGCTCCTCCTTGAGCGACAGCCCGTTGCGCGCGTGAGGGGCGATGTGGTTGGTCAGGTAGATGAGGCCGCTGCGCTGCTCCTCGTTGTTGCTCTCGGTGTCCGTGGAGTCTTGGCAGCTGTTGCTCGGGGACGCCTCGCGCTCCGAGGGCACCAACTTGGCCTTGGAGAGCAGCAGCAGGTTCTCCACGGCGCTGTCCTGGGCCGAGTGGTTGGAGCGCGGGGTGCCCTCCGCGAGCGGCTTGTGCAGCTGGTACATGGGGCTGATGACCGGGACCACCTCGGAGCCGCCCGGGGGCGTCTGCACCAGCGGGCGCAGGGACTCGGCCCCCAGGTAGTTGATGGCGTTGTTGATGGCTTGGTCCATTACATGGGACTTCATCATTTCGTTCTCCTTCTCGTAGCTGGCGCTGCTGTCGTAGGGCGTGTCGGACAGACCCTTGTCCCCTGTGGAAAGCAGGCGACAGTGAGTGGGGCGTGGCCACCTCCGGAACCGGTCAGGTCCCGCAGCAACAGCTGAAATCTACACGCGAGGAGGAAAAGGGGAACACCGCCTGGGGGCCCAGCACGCCTGCAGACCCCACACCTGCACACATACACACACACCTGCGGACACACATCACACCTGCACCACACTGACGGGCTGGGGGAAGGCCCATGCATCTGTCTAGGGGGCACCAAGCCAGGACCCACCCATCATAGGCACTTAAAGAGATTTTGTTGGATAAATGAATAAATAAATAGGGGAACAAAAGATTAATTTAATTTAATTATGTTATTGTATTTCATTTAATATTTTAAATAGTGTATTTTAAATGATGCTTTTTCAGTAGAGTGTTCTCAGTAATTTACAACTGGCTAGCTTATACATTTATGAATTAAAATACATAATAATTTATTCATTGTATACAATATATTTAAAATATGTGATTGTTAATAATTTTAATAATTGTATTTAATATTTTTAACAAACTAGTGTAAAATTTAATCAAAATACATGATGATTGTTTATTTTTGTAATAAAATGACACATTTTTGACAAATAACCCAAAGGTAGATGAGCTCTGTCTTGTGATGACAGTGGAAAGGATACTCAAAAGTAATTATCTGTAGTTGGCAGGCCTGAAGCAGGGCTCCCCAGAAACATGTGGTGGAGAGTAGGAGGCATAGCAAGGGAGCTACAGGGAAAATAGTTGTTATTCATCTGTTATTTTTAGAAAGTACTGAGAATTATTGATGTACAAGGAACTACTGCTGAGGCCTCAGCAGTGACTGGGCCCTGGCCTTGAGAAACTTCTGATCTGACATCATCAGTTCATAGCAGTCCGTGAGCTCATTTCCCTGGCAATGGTGAAATCAGAGCCTAGATTTGGCTTCTTCAATTAGCTTTGTAGTAAATATCGTAATACAAAAAATGAATTTCCTTGAAGGCACACCTTCTCAATATGTTGGTCATAAGTTTGGTATGAAATCATGGCTTAATTAGCAAATTCATTAATTACAGTAACTGCACTCTTACTGGCAACACTGCGGCTGCATTCTACTTTCAGTGGTGGTACATAAATGAGTCAAAGCACATAAGCCCATCCTTGGAATGTCTGAATGGTTTATATTTTACCACTACTCTGTATATTTCCATCCTTCAACACATCTGGACTGGGCAGCGGGACAGAATGGTGAGCAAGTGAGAATGGTCCCCATCCTTAGCAGCAGACAGCTACTAAGGGAGTGTAGGTAGAAGTTCATGCATGATTGCACAGATAATTCCTTCCCATCTGAGAGATCCACGAAGACAAGGGGAGCTTGCTATGAGAGCATTACACAGGTTTCTGATCTTGTAAGAGTCAGCCAGACAAGGAGGGTTTTGTGTCCCAGTGTAGGGGACAAGAAGAAGGAAATTTCTGAAGGGAGAACGGGCTGGGAGGTGTGGCAGGACTGAGTGAAGGTTGGGGAACCAGAGCCCTAGGTGGGGGCAGTGCTGGAGAGGTAGGCAGGAGGGGCAGGCAGAGGCCAGCTAGGCAGAGACTTTATCTAAAGGAAAATGGAAACCAATGAAAGGTTTGAAGGAAGAAGTGGCCTTCTCATTCACTGTGGAAAGAACAGCTTGAAGAGGGGCAAAAGTGAGGGATAATTCAAAACTTCCCCAATGTGCAGGTTATGGCTGATGATGGCTGGTGAGGGTGGTGGCAAGGGAAGGTCCCAACACCTCCCACGCTGCACCTGACACTGAAGTCATCAGCTGGTTCTTACTAACAGAAGGATAAACTACTCTGTAATTCATACATTTACTAATAGTCCTTTTATAAAATCTGTGACCATTAAGAATTGTCCAGGAACATATGCCCGATTATACCATAAAGTACCTTTGAGTTTCATGTCTTATTTTGCAATGGATATGTATCATATAATAGCCTAGTTTCTGTTTGTTTTCATCTACTGGTGGTCAGAAGTGACATATACTCTGACTACAGAAAGAAAACTTGTGCATGGCCAGTTACGCCCTTCCAGAAACAGAACAGGATGAAACCCCTATGAAGCTGATGGTAGGGACCAAAGAAGTGGTGTTTCTCTCCATTAAACGTCAGAACAAGTAATTGTATAACATTACTGAAACCACACAAATTTTTTGTTTCTCTTTTTGTGTTGAGCAGCTAAATGTCTTGTTACACTAACTCCAGAACAGAATGAATCCATTCTAGTTTGTATCCAAGTCTATTCCTCTACCGAATCACAGCAAGAAATGCAAGAAAAGGAGGGGAATGGACTTTGTAGCCAATTTTGCTAAATATAGAAGTCTTTACAGCCCCACCAAAAGGGTGCTTTCCCACCTAATCATCCTGTCTCTCCCCAAGTCATGGTTGTGTGGTTTCCCAAGCAACCCTGAAATCTGTTGTTTTCAAACTTGGTATCACAACATATGGGTGTAAATCAACATATATGTCAGATTACTGTGGCACATGAAAATTACCATAGAATTTCTCTTCCTTAATACCCAATGAAACAAGAAAAATAAAAACCTCTAAATTTCACCGACAGCAATCAGCTAAAGGAACAGGTCATGTACAGTCATAGAATATTATATATAAACATAATTATATATAATATGTATTTCACTATGGTGTGTGTGAGTACACACAGACACATACTCAAAGACTAGAAATTCTGGAATGAGATGTAGGGCAAAGCTTCGCTGCTAATCTCATTTCCAAATCTTTATGTGTGAGTCAAGAATAACCTCAGCATTTTCCCTCATATCCTCATATCTATAAAGACATGATTCAAATAGGTATATTTTCCCTGTTCTGATCAGAAAAGCAGTTGAAACCTTGGCTGACAAGAATCAGATGACCATGGAGAAGTGAGCCCCTGCGGGCTCCCTGGGACAGAAGCAAAGTCCTCTGTGGTCTACACTGAAGAGGAAGATGGCTCGAAGCCCCAGAGAATCTCCTGTGGGGATGAAAGCATTCCCCAAGTAGGTACAGTGCTGATGGCTTAGGGTATGTAACTAAATTTCAGATGAGGGAGAGAGAGCAAAGGAAAAGTATTTTAACAAAGGCTGCACTTTGCCTCACCAGACTCCTCCAACCCCATCTTTGTCATTCTTTCAGGATTTAGAAAACTCAATAGCTCTCACAGGAAAAAAAGTGTAGTGGGAAGAAGGCTGAAATGTCAATCAAGCTATATCAGACCAAGCAGAATAAGCCAGATGAAAAGAAATGTCAGGGTTACTAAGAAAATATTTTCTAGAAATACAGGGGAAGAAAGGAAGCAAAACACAGACCATCGAGCCCCTCCTAGGGGAAAAAATCCTTAATTCCAAGAAGAGAGGAAATGCCTCATAATTGCTTCATAACATGGAATCAATTTTAAAAATATTCAAAATAAAATACAAAAACAACAGAATAAGACGAAGAAAGAGATTTCGGATCTCAGGAGACAAGATAAGGAGCAAAATAATATCATTACAGAATTAATGAATGGATTAAAAATACATCCTCAAACACAATACAATGATAGAAATAGAACATCTATAGAAACTTTTTTTAAAAAGTTACTTGAATGTAACGTCCAATCAATTAAGAGATTAATCAACATAGACAGAAATAAGAATAAAAGGGCAGGGTCTGATCCTTGAATCTATTTAAACAGAGTTAGTAATAGAACCGGAACTACTAAAAATTAAATTACTGACAGAGGAAAACCACAAGAGAACAGTGAGTAAATGTAAAAATAGACAGAGAAATAAACAAAAAACTTAAAGAACTGTTAACAGATATGGAAGACAAATTATCTAACATATGGACAACTAGTATCCCTCAACAGAGATCACAATAGATGGAACAAAACATATTTATATAAAAGAGAATTTCCCAGAAATAGAGGAAAAAAAGGAGACTTTCTAGATAAAATAGCAGGTATTTTTATTCAGAATGAATAGACCAAGATACATCCTAATCAGGGTATTTAACTTCAAGGTTAAAGAAAGAACCCTCAGGCATTCAGGAATAAAACGCAAATCACCTTGAAGAAGAAACAGTTACACTAGACTTGATGTTTCCACAGCAACATTCAACAAGCAGGGCCATCAGCAAAATCTAAAAAGTTCTCAAGGGAGAAAAAGAAAGAGTGGCCCAAGATCATAGACTCTGTCAAAATGCTCGTCAAATACGAAGGCAACAGGCCAACATCCTCAAACACAATACAGTGATAGAAATAGAACATCTATAGAAACCTTTTTTAAAAAAGTTGCTTGAATGTAAAGTCCAATCAATTAAGAGATTAATCAAAATAAACAGAAATTAGAATAAAAGAGCAGGGTCTGATCTTTGAATCTATTTAAATAGCATTAGTAATAAATAAACTACTATGAATTATGATTACAGAATAGAGTGTGAATATTACAAAGCTGGACAATGTAAAAATAATAAGATAATGTGAACACTGGAACACTGAATGTGAACTGGAATACTGTCCTTATTTTTCAAAGCAGTGAGCCAGTAAATACTGCTTAACTTGAAACAACTGGATTAAAGAAAATTCAAATTTCTTACTGTTTTTCATAATACATATTTTTAATCTTAGAGGATCCTTTAAAAATAATATTCCTTTATGTGAGAGGATATTTAAGATAAGCCAATTCTCCAGTTTTGTTCAGGTCTCTTTTCGCCTCTTGAATTTAAGGCATGTATGATATGTTGGAATCTTTATGAAAGTATTTATTTCATATTTACCTATCCATCAATCCACCTAGTTCATCAGCCTATCCACTCACATACATATGCATCAGAAGATATTTAGAATGTTACTTATCTACTTTTAATATTGGTAATTTCTGGATGTTGGGCTTTGTGGTGATTTGAAAACATTAATCTTTGCATTAAAATTCTTCATATTAACTTTGTGTTATTTTAACATATAACAGGGTTTCTTTTTCTTACAAAAGAAGAAAATATACTCAGATAATTATAATGGATAGCACAAATATTGGTAATTGTTGTTTTCCTCTTTGTGCTTTTCTCTATTTCAAAAATGTTCCCAAGTCAAGCACCAGACAGACTAAAAACAACAATTATCACTGCTATTTAATATAAGCACTTTCCTAATTAGATTAATCAGTCCTGTTGACCTGTATTTGATGATCTCAGAGGGGGAGATATTTAATGATGAGTGGTGAGGAATGTTGCTGGCAAAACAAATACTCATTCACACTCATGTCAAAGTTTAAGGAAAAAATTTTAATCATAGGTTATAGATCAATAAAGCAAAACTATATGCCACTCTGAGCAACAGTCATCATGAAAATCATATCATCTTACATTCTTAAGATGCTTTCTAGTGTTGGGAGCACCATCACATCCATCACCCCTTCTGAGCCTCAGATAGCTCTGGGAAGAGGCAGGGCAGCAGATCCACACCCATCCCACAGATGGCAACACTAAGCCCAGCACCATAGTCAAGGCCACCAGTCACTCCTAGCTGGAGCTGACTTTGAAGCATGGGGCTCTTTCAACTGAACCACTATTGGGCCAGCTTGTGTGAGAACAGCTGTATTCCTACTCTCTTTCCACGTTCACATGAAGGCTAAACTCAGCCTCCAAGAAGCGGAGAGGGGCCTTAGAGACTCACTCACCTTTTAATTTTAGGGCTGCAGAAGCCGTGACACATTGGGAGTGACTGATGGAAATCTGATCAAGTTGAAGCGGGGGTAAGGTAGGCATTTTAGGGCAGGAAGAGGCATCATTTTTACAAATGAACTGCCAATCACCAACAGATTATGCAGCTGCTTGTGAGTCTTTTGCTCCAAACTCCTCTTCTGCTACCCTCGTCCACTGTTCCTACTACGTCCTCTGGGTACTCCTTTTTCATCTTCGCCTTGCCTCATCAGAGCACTGTGTTGTTTATTTCTTCTACTAACACAGAAGCATCTCAAGCCAACGCCCACATTGTGATCTCACAAGGGTGGGGGTTGGGGAGTGGCTCCAGTAGAGTTTCACAGATGAATTTCTCATTTGGTTTCAAGTCTCCAAAAGCTAAAAGGGGCTGCAAATGTTCATTCACCAAAGCATTCTCCAGGCTCCTCACCTGACAGAGGATGCTGTCCCTGCTTCTTAAGGTCAGTAACCCTTCACTCCCCTTGCACACACTCGCTGCCTTATCTCTGCCCAAATCCCAGTCACCACCCATCTCTCTGTCACTGTGTCCACCCCGGGGGCCTCCAAGCAGATGCTGGGCCCTGTGCCCAGTGCTGCTAGAATCCCACAGCTTATGCTCAGCACAGGACCCCACTCCTACTCCGTTCAGGATGGCAAGGCCTCCCTTGTTCTCATGGTCTAAAGGCTCAAGTGTATGTGGACAACTCCCCACTGGCTAAGCCAGTGACTTTCATACTTTATGTACACTGAATCCTTCTCTCCCTTGCTCCTCTCAACCCCCACCCTATGACAAACCTCTGATTAATGAAAAGGTCAAAATGGAGCCCTGTTTGAAGCTGCAAGAGGGAGGCTGGTGCCCAGGACTTGGTCTTGCCTCTGTCCTTCCCCCTTCCTGTCATCCTGCAGGTCAACAGGTGCCCTCTGGGACCCTTGGCCTCACCAGCCCCTGTTCTGGCCCCACCTCTCTCCCACCACAATTTCCCCATGTGTCACAGACACCAGAAGTCCTTGAAAATCAACACGTCAAAAACAGAACCCCGTCTTTTCCCAGAACCTGGTGTTATCCTTTTCATCAAGGGCACACTACTCTACTGGTGTCAGTGTGACTCATGGTTTCCCTCACCCGATCCCTGCCTTCAGCCCTATGTTCCTCTGACAGCAACCCTTCTCCTTCACAAGCCCCTCTTTCCATGCCTGCTGCCACTACCTCTGCACTTTCCCTTTTCCAGTCATTTTTTGGTACTTGATGTCTTTACTATCCTAGCCAATGCTCTCATGAAAAATAAGGCAATGCTTCTTTCCTGCTGACTGAATGAAGGGTTCTTCTCTCACCTGGTATCTGAAGCCATTCATCCTGTGGCAGAGCTGCCTAGGACACCTTTGCTTTTCCTGCTTCCCCAAGGGTGCCTGAGTTATGCTGGGAAGATGCCCTGCTCCTCTGTCATGTCCTTAGGCCCCCACTCCAGCCCTCGTGGTCAGCATGGTTTCTCATTGATCTTAAACATCTGCCTAGATTCCCCCATTCCTCCAACACCTAGAATGTGCTGAAACCCTACTCCTCTTCCAAGGTGCCTCTCAGCCTCATGGAGCTTTTACTGGTCCTCTTTCCTGGACAGAGCTAACCTTCACCCTGAGGGTTTCTAAATGTTTTCACAATCTCGGAGTCATGGGATGTTCACAATCACCCTGTGAGGATACTAAAGCATGGAACCAAGGCTCTAGGGGCAGAGCCATTTTACTAAGGTGACAGAGTTGGCGAGTGGCAGTGGCTGTGTATTGACTCTGAGCTGGTTCCTAAGCCTACTGCCTTTCCACTTGGACCCTGGCTTGCCGTCCCTGCAGCGTCTGGCTGGATGGTGGTGTTGATGCGTCTATCACCTACTCTGGGCATTACTCCTAGAGAGAAGGATGGTCTTCTTCTTCTTCTTTTTTTTTATCCCGCAAAGCATTAGGCAAAACAGCAATCCTAGCTAAGCCCTGCCTTCACTGGACACTTCTCAGGGGCCAGTCACTGTATGATTCTTCCCATTAACCCTTCAGAGTCCCCCATAAGGGGAGAGTTAAGAGCTTCATGTGAAAAATGAGGATCTGAAGCTCTGAGAAGCTGGCCAGGCCTGGAGTGTCCTGCGGTGTCCCCCAGCCAAGCCAGGCCCAAACTCTCCACCCTGTGCACGCTGGTGCAGCCGCCCCGAGGAGTGATGTCCACAGGCAGATCATAGTGCACCCTCAGATGCTGCAAAATCACATCTAGGAAAAACTGATGGGAGGTTTGTCATTTCTAAGACACTTATTGGAAAAAATTCTAAGATATTTCAGGAATGTTAAGCTTACCAATTTTTGCTTTTGAAAAATTAAGATTTTTTTCCCCTTTCTTCTACCCTCAACTATTTTCTACTTGCAACTAAAACACCCACATAGTTTTTTTTTAAGAGACAGCAAACATTTAACTCTTACCAAGAAATTTCTGAGGCATAGAACTCTTACGTTTGGCGACGTTACTTGCTAGTCTGTCCAGCACGAGAGATCTCTCTGATCCTATCTTGCACAGGTCTTCTGCCATTTCACTGTGATTAGTTTCTTCTTTAATGACTAAAGTCAAAGACAGTTAGAGAGGCCAGTTTAGAAAGGCTTATGTTTAAAGGGTTCAGTCGCGTCCAATGTTAAATCTGACATTTGTTAAGTGCCTACAAGAGCTAGGCCCTTCCTAGAGATTAATTCTAATCTTCCCAGCAACACTGCCAGACAGGCAGAGGCAGCCACAGCAACGCCAACGACCAGCTACATGCAAATGCTTCTTCCTCCAACAGCTGCTCACTACACATCATCCTCTTTAAGTCCAAATGCACAGGCACTACCACCATTGCCAGAGGCTGGACTGGGATTAAGTATTGATGTCCCTTTGACAAGTCCTTTGAACTTTTCATAACACTCCTAAATCCACTATGTCCGTCAGTCCCTAACAGCAGCCCTCTGAGATGCAAAGAACTGTCTGACCTAATGTCTGACTTCATGGACCAGCACAGTGAACTGAGATACAAAAATGTGGCCCCCAAGAACCTACAGCAGATCTGGGCAACGTGGAGAAAAACCCAGAGTCCCTTATCTCTGAGCACACAGCAAACTCCTGAAAATCAAAGTACCCCGACTATTGTAGAAAATTTAGAAATTATGGAGGCAAATGTTGATGTGTGGGCCATTTCTAGTCACTCTTGATTGTTCTATGTCATCTCTTTCCAAAATTGAAAATACAACTTTGTATCCTGCATAGCTGGATCTATATTTACATCTAGTTATTGTGGTTGGAGGTATAAAAATATAACTCTTTCATTTCCCAGCAATTTATCCTAGTCTATAAGGAGTTGATAATGTAAACTGATCATCTTAAATGCCTGATCGATTCTTCCGATACCATTCCTGTCTTATGCTTCCTCCTGCCTTGGCTATTTCATGCTGATTTATCACGGGGTCTTCGGTAGGTTATCCATCTCTATTATTGATTTATCTGTCTATTCTTCAAAGAGTTCCATCCATTTCAGCTACATTTTCATACATCACTTGACATTACTCTTTTAAAAAGTTGCCAATTATCTCATGCATATATGCAGATACTTTATGATACATGGTTACCAGATTCCAGTAAAATTTACAAGCCAGTTTTATGTTGAAATGATACGGTGATTTGGGCAGAGGCACATGGACAGCATCCAGACCTCTCGACCTCTCCAATCTCCCATGTTTTCTTTCTTGCCTCAGTATGGTTTGCTGGTTTTCTTCATTTGTAAGTGTTTTATGTCTTCATTGATATTATGAATGTTACTTTGAAAACATGTATTTCAAATTGGCTATTGTTGCTGGTATATTTTATATTTTAACATTTGAAATATGTGTTTTTTTTATTAAATCGGCAAACATATATAGCCTACACCCTGATTTATATGCAAGATCAAGATAAATCCATAAAACCCAATTCCTCTGGTCACACACTTCATCTATTAAGCTAATATGCTTCCTGACATGTTCATCTTTCTCTGCAAAGCCGTGCCCACAGCCTCCCCAGGGCTCCCAGAAGTCAGGGGTCTTCCTCTGCACCATGGTGCAGGGCCTCCCAAAAGCCTCCACCCCCAGAGGCAATCACAGCAAGGAACAAGTGAGCTTGATGCTCATGAGTCACAGGCTGCTCTGTCATTAGATACATGCATCTCCAAGGGCTGGTGATTCTGTTTGTGCACCAAAGGCTCAAGAGAAACTTATTTTTTCCATAAAGACATTAGGAAATTATAACAGGTGACCAAAAGTCTTTTACTAAAGAAAATTATATTCAGAAAATTCATCTTTTCCTATATTGCCTAATTGAGGCTTTGATTTTACTGAATTCACCCAATCTTAGGGGGTTTTGGGGGTTGGAGAAGAGACTATTTGCCCATCCATTTGAGCACAGACAAGGGGTTCTCAGAGGGGGACAGAGGAGGAGAGATGCATCAGAAGGCACAAGTTCCACCCACCCAGGCACAGCACAGCTGAAATGACCAAGCTTGCCCTGCCTGCCTTCCTGGTCCCAAGCACAGTTCAGGAAGACTTCTGTCAAAGCCCTCAATATTCCAAGTTCCTTAAACCACCAGCACCTACAAGTGCTAGGTGTTGGCAAGGGCAAAAACCAAAGGTGACTGTCGAAAGGTATTTATGATCATTTTGCACCTTTTGAGGCCATACCAGACAGAAAGAATTCAACAGGATTAAGTGCAAGCCTGGCTTTGTCTGCTGCCACACTGAGACCAGACCACTGCTCCTTCCTAGAGAAGCTTTCATACCTCCTGAGTGAGGGGACACAGAGGCATCATGATGGTAGTCCAAGTAACTTAACCAACAAAGGGAATACATTAACATTTTAGGGTGAAACTGATACTCACCACAGGGTAATATTTAATACACATTACTGGCATGTAGCCTTACTGACATAGAGACCTACAGAGAATTAGCTTGATGGTATCAGTATGTCAGTGACCTAAACATCCATGTTTAGGTAAGTACCTGACACATGTCTAGGCTCCTGCTCACACCTGGATCCACCCCCTTACGTTTCTCTCAGAGCGCTGCTATGAGGGTGGCCAGGCACGAATCATCACTCACATTTAAGCGATGAGCTCTGGGTCACATTCAAAAACAGAGAACTCAAACCCAGGTCTCAGTGAAATGAATGCTGCTTCTCCCGCTCCCCTGGAAGCAGCTCTTGTGTACTGCAGCTTGTTTCTTTGGTAATGAAAACAGTGGAGGAAACAGAAATGATATACTGTCTGTTTCTTTTGTTCATTTTGTCTTTTCAATTCTATGTGTATATCAGATTCCTGTATTCAACAGGGCTTGGCATTATTGATTATAAGTCCTCAGTAAATATTTGCTGAGTAAATAAAATGGCTTATTAAGCATTAATATGTAAACTACATCATTAGGAGCACTTCCTTCCAAGACCCGTTCATTTATTTTTTATAGAAAAATACAATATTTGATGTTGACATTTTATTTCAGAGGAACATAATCATCGTCTCATCCATTAGTCTTCTGCCCTGTGGTCTGGTCATGTGAATTAATAACTGTTACATTATTATTATTTTAGCATCCAGTTTCTTCTCTTCCACTCACCTTCAATGCCTTTCCATTCTAGACCTGAGATTTTGAAAGAAGCCAAATGATAATTTAATGATATCTTCCCATTTCACAGGGAGAAGATTGAGACCTGGAGGAATCACCTGTGAGCCCCAGATCCCTGGCTGACTGGCAAAGGAGACAACAGTCTGGCTGCAGAGCTCTGGCCAGGTGAGATGTTGCCTTTCTGTGCCAAGACTAATCGGAATAAATTTTTAGCCATTCCCAACATTCTTTTTTCCTCCTCTCATCGGCCACTAATAATCTGAGGGTACTCTGGTGAATTTTCCCTTTTGAACCATTTATTAAAGTCCGAAAGGTGAATGAACGAGGCTTAATAAATTTTCTACCACTCCTTAAATTGCAACCTCACAGTCTAGTGATGGCTTTTCCAGGAGCAGTGATAAATGAATACTGTTTTGAAAGAGATTAGCTTTATATGATCTCTTTATAAATTGTTTATCTCTTAAAAATTAGGGAAGAACCTTTTATAACACTGCCATTCCTCCAGGTGAATCCAGCCTTCCTCGGTAATCTCTCCACATCATTTATTCTACAGGCTCTGGGGTTGGAATCAAGTGCTATCTCGTTATGCAACACAGCAGAGCATCACAGCTCCTGAGAAAGAAGCGACCTTTCCTCTCATCCTTCGACAACCTAAATACTATCAACTACCAGGGGCTTCCAACAAACTTCAACCTCGCACTTCAGGCAGGAGTGGATACCCTGCCCTCAGTCTGAACTGATGCTTAAAATCACAGCCTGAAAGTTCTTATTTGATAAACTTCATTAAAAAATTGTTTTAAAACAAGATTTTCCATTTTATTTTGTTTACAAAGAAATAATCACTACTTGAGGTGTGTGGTTTTTTTTTTTTTTTTTTTTTTTTTGTTGTTGTTGTTTTAAAACCACCAACATCCAAAAAACAACCCCAAAACTTTTAAGGTCACTGCTATCCTACGAGTTTCTCCCGATCGGAAGTGGGAAGGGTTTTAAAATAAAGCTCTCTCTGGTCAGATGAGGACCTAGAAAGCACAATGTTATTGGCCAAAACTTTCCTCCCTCCTAGCCCCAGCAGGAAGCAGGCCCAAGGCTCTGCTCCTAAGGCTGCATGCAGAGGCCCTCCTTCCCCACCATGCTGGGGGGAGAGCCCACCAGGCTGGCCTCCGAGCAGCAGCGCTTACCTGGGTACAGTGTGCCCGGAAGGCCCATGCTTTCCAAGTAGTTGTGGCAGCGCTCTTTATGTTCCTCTAAAGAGCTTCGCTGTTTATAGCTTCGGCCACAATATCCACATTTGTGAGGTTTACCAACTGCAGAAAACACAATTGAGTTCAAGACCGCAATTAAATGCCAGCCTTATGTGTAAGGGAAATGCATGCAATACAATTATTACCAAAAAAGTTTTTAAAAAAATTCTACCCTCGAGAGCTAAAAGTGTGATGGACTTGGTGAAAATTCCTGAATTCAAAAATGTTGGTGGCCAAGGGTCTCTTTCATTGTACTAAGAACTCATGCGATTCTTGTTTTGTCCTAGTTTGTCTACTGACTACCAAATTCTGTCCTGCTTCAATCACGGAAGCCTAACCTTTAACTGGAGAAAATGAGCCGCTGCCATGTTATAATGTGGATGCCAGCAACTGGACAGAGATGTGAGGAAGGCCCGTGTGTTGGCCACATTGTTTGCAGATTTGCCTCCAGAGTAGTCCTCGGTCTATGCTGTGGGCCGGATCTGCCTTGACGCTGGTGCTACATCTAACATAGCCAGAGTGAATTCAGTTCCAGGTGCTAAAATGGGTAACTTGAGGTCTCTAAGAAACCATGCTGGACAAATATGCTTGAATGAAATAAGTGTGTTATTTCACAAATGTATTTTCTTACATAATATAAATATATCTTATGTTTGTATTATGTAAGACAAAGTATTTTGTATTTTCCATGCATATGTATATGTAATATAAAATATTTTGTATTTTCTATGTATATATATTTCTATTCTATGTATATGTATATTTATATGTGTATGTATTTTCATATATTTCTATGTATATGTATTTTTACATACATACACATAGAAAATACAAAATACATTGTTCATAAACAGAGCTTACGGAAAAGCTCTGCTTTCTTGACAAAGAGCTTTAGAATGGTGTAGCTTCTAGATCAGCCTTGTCCAACAGAACTTACTATCATGATAGAAATGCTCTCTATTGGTGCTGTCCAATATGGTAGCCACCAGCAACATGTAGCTGTTGGACATAAAAAGTGTGGCTAGTGCCACTGAGGACTGAAGTTTTAATTTTGTTTAATTTTAACTTATTATAATTAAAAATACTGCATGTGGCTAGTGGCTACTGTATTGGGCAGTGCAGTTCTATATAATGAGTTTTAGTCCTTTCTGGATTTTACTGAGTGATATTTTAGGAAAGAGAAAGACTAGTCAAGAATTCATATCATGCCTTAGTTTAAGGACTTCAGTAGATACCATTTTAAGAGACAAACTGAATAAAGTATCTTTAATCACTTATATAAGGAATATAAATTTCCAACCTAATAGCAGAATCTTCTACTTCTTTCTCATGGTGTTTTATTGAACATATTTCAAAGTATTGTATAAAAATTAAGAGCACCCAAATAGAATGTCTGGTACAATGGTTTAGCCAAAGCTTAGGTTGGTTAAATCTCTTTCCTAGGTGAACAGAAGCTCCACGAAGAAGACCAACACGAAAGCCAAAATTTGACTTCTGGACCATTTAATAGAGAATGAAAAGGATTTTTATTTATCTACGCAAAGTGATGTACCCCCAACATCAGGAGATAATGTTGAAACACAGAATTTTGCCTAAAATTGCACATTTTATTGGGTACTGCTTTTAGAAATTAATAGGATATAGATAACCACTCGATGTCCTTTCCTGAAAAAGCTGTAACTTCAGTAAATTCCATGATCAAATTGCTTCCTGTACATATGACATGGTGTCTGAATATCCATTTTTCTGAAAATATGATTGATTTTAACTTTGGAACATAAGAAGTATGTTCACTGTAAGCAACTGAACTCAAGTGTCTCTTGAAGCATAGCCCAATATTCTGTGGGAAAGAAATTCTAAGCTTGCAACTTCCAAAAGAAGCCATGAGGCAGGAAGGGAGATCACTTCTCCACCCCTCCAGCTCCCCCAGTCCCCTCTTGCTGTCAGCATGGGACATATTCCCTAACTCTCTCCCTGCTAACATGCTAGTTCATAAGACCTCAGACCACCACCAGTTGCTAGAGAAAGTTGTGATGTTGATCCTGGTTTCTAATGGGACAGGGAAGTCACCATTCCAC
This sequence comes from Colobus angolensis palliatus, assembly GCF_000951035.1. Lineage (NCBI taxonomy): Eukaryota > Metazoa > Chordata > Mammalia > Primates > Cercopithecidae > Colobus > Colobus angolensis. Next base: position 4,529,724 of record NW_012115910.1, read on the forward strand.
AATGGAGTAGAGTGTGGCCACATTTGAATTTGCCAGACAAAGGCCAAAGTCCTTATTTCACTTCAGTGAAATCATGTTGAAGAAATCATCGCTGTTTTTTTCCCCAAGAGCAGTGTGTGTCTCTACAGCATTTTTGGACAGACAGATCCCTAGCAGCCCTGCATCCATGATGGGTTTTCTCCACTGGCTCATCCATGGATCCAGAATAGAAATACACGGTCCAAAGTCTACCACCATTCTGTAATTACTCAAGTAATTAGTGGTACTTAGAGTAGGATACCATCATGCCTCAAATGAAATACATAGGCCTGGAGCCAGAATAACATAAAGTACTCTACCAGATGTTCCTAACTCCACAACAAGAAAGGAAAGACAGCAGCTCTGCTTTTAAGGACTGATGTGCCTGAGAGATTCCACTGCAATGAGAGTAATCTAGGAGTGATGATGACCTATGGTTGGTGTCAACCTAAGAATGAATGCTTGTGTTTTCCACTGACATGGGAAGCGGTGCTTCCCACTAACCCAAGGCAATATTGCTGCCAACTGTGTCCATGTTTACATGGCTCCTTAGAAACAACAGATGTGAAGCTTCTTCCTAGATCACTTGTTAGCATGGCACACAGACTGCACAGTCCTCTCAGTTGAGGCCTCCACAGGCCTTGCCTGTCAGGCCCAGGTACCACCTTTGTCTCCAGGTGGGACCACCATACATGCTCATCACCCATGTGAACATTTAAAGATGCTCACGTCATGCTACTGTCTTCCCATCTCAGGCGAACCACCCGTTCTCCCTGTCCCTCTGTAACAAGGCAAGAGTCCCACTCCATGGCCCGCCTGCTGACCTGCCCGCTCTTTGGGGCAAGCAACTCCTCAGCTTGGTATAGCTCCTTTCTTGTAAGTTTTTAGGAAGTCAAATCACCCAAATCATGACAATTTTCTGATGGAGAGCATGTGGGGATCCTTCTCCACATGCACCGCCAAGAAGGAGGTCAGGATGGAGAGGAGGTGATGCACTGGCCTCTGTGACTCCTCTCTTTTTTGTCTCCAGCCAACTAGGTGAGCTATTACAAGGACCATCTGCCAGGAGAGAGACTGAGTTCTTGGCAACATGGGTGCCACACCCCTTTCTGGGATTACTGCCGACTCACACACTCGTTCAGAACTTCTCTAAAGCAAACCTCAGATACTCGCCTTCCAGCATATACTTCAGAAGCCCCTCCCTTCTATGGGAAGTGTCTCCTGACTTTCCACCCCAGGACCCAGTGTCCCCTTCCTTATGCTCCCACTGTCCCCTCAGATGCTCTGTCATGCCTCCTGTAACACACTGGCGCTTTCCTTGTATGCACCTGAGGTCCTCTGTGCAGAATGGGCACCCAGGGGCACTCAGTAAATGTGTGATAAAGAGATGGATGCAATGACCAGCCTCTAAAACCCTCAACCACTGAATACACGCATCACATTTGGGAAGAGATGGCCTGGGCTGCTGCAGACCTTCCACAAACAACACACATCCGCCTCCCTGAGGGAGGCTCCTCCTTATCCTGCTACCCCAGGTAGGTGAGGAGCAGCTGGTCTGAGGCATTGCCATCCCCCAGTGCACCTGCTTAGAGAGCCTGCGCTTAGAGAAGGGCCTTGGCTGGTGGCTGGCTGGGGCAAGAGACTCCTTGAGGGAAAGGACAAAAGCCATCAACCTTTCACATCCAAAGCCTCATGCAGTATGCTACAGCAAATATCCCCAACTGGACGGTATGAAGGAGACCTGTGCCGTGTCATGTTGTATAGACCACACTGTACGCAAACATGATCCACGACACGCCGGCCAAGAGCCCTCTCTTCCTCTGCCCTGTAGAATTATAGGACTGCTGGATAATGAAACAACCAGGACTATTTCTCAGGAGGCAGTGGATCTAACCAAACTGTAGTGGATTTGGACTTTACAGGCTGGGAGTGTTTTGAGAATAATGGAGCATTTATGTCTATGATGATCTTGCCAAGACTCCGGACTATGTGGGTTGTACTTTATCTGTCTAATTGAAAGAGAAAGGCTGCTGTCTAAAATCTAGTAACAGCCCCAGACTGGCCTCTGCAACTGTGGTGCTGGCTGGTTTTTGGTGTGACAGCCACACTGGGCTCAGTCTGGGTGGGTGTGCCCTAAATTACCCTTCTCTACCAGCTCTGCAAAAATGCTATCCTATTACACCTGTGTAGAACACTCCAGAGTGGGACTTAACAACATAAAGAATTGTACTTGAAAACGTTTTGGGTCTTAGCAGTACACTTGGTGAAAACACTTCCCGCAAAATCCTTTATGGAAACCACACCAGCCTGACAAACGGGATGAGGAGGCCTGTTCTGAAATATGCTACCTAAGGTGAGACTTCTGTGTGTGAGTGCGTGTGTGTGCGTGCGTGTGTGTGCATGGGGGTCCCTGCGCCCGATCTCCCTGGTACAGTGGGAAAAGTAGAATATGGGGAGGGCGGATGGAGCAATGTCAAAGAAGCGACGGCCCACACCCGATGCAGGACTGCGAGCTGGGGGGTTCTCAGGGTTAGCCAGCAAGGATACAATCCAGGATCCATGCAGGCAGAGCGGAGGAGTCCCGGGACACCCGGACAGCCCCGTACTGCGCCCAGGGGACCTACCGGAGTGCGTCCTCAGGTGGCCAGTGAGGGCGTCCCTCCGGCGGCAGGCGTAGTTGCAGAGGTGGCATTTGAAAGGCTTCTCCCCGGAATGCAGCTTGATGTGCCGGAGCAGGTTGCCCTTCTGGGTGAAGGAGGCCCCACACTGATTGCACTGGAAGGGCCGTTCTCCTGGGACCGAGAGAGGAGAGCTGGTGAGAACTAAACTCAGCGTGGGGACACGAGGATGATGCAAAAAGAAAGTTGTTTCCCACGGGGGCTTGGTGACTTCCACCGGCTGCAGGTTTGATAGAACACGAGGCTTTCAGACTAAACCTGCCAGCTCCTTAACGCTTCACTGGCTGGGTCAATTTGATCTGAAAATCTAATTTTTTTCCCCTAAATCAGAATGGCACATCACAATGCAAATTCAAACTCATTTAAATAAAGTGACTGCAACATTTTGTGATGAAGAGCCACTCTTCCTGATCAGCAGTTTTGGAATAAACCAATATCCAATTTTGCGTGTTGTGGCATTTGGTGGGGTTTTTAATGTGGCTTTTTTCAAAGGGTCTTTAAAATATGCCACTGAAGCAGCAAAATAAAAAGGAAACTCATTAAAAATGCATTTCAGGATCACAAGTTCATTTCAGCGTTACATTCTTATATTTAAATGAAAGGCACTTCATTATAACAGTTATAATAACTTCTTTTCATTTACATTTTCCCTGTATTTTCCCTTTCAATTTCTTCTCCATTACCTGTCTGTCCCTAAGCAGGCAAATCAGGAGAGAGACAGACAGAGAGCGTGAGGATGAGAGAAAGAGAGAGAGAGATGGAGAAAGATTGAATAAAATGAGAAGTTAAGAAACTGTGAAGGAAGTCCCCCATCTTCCAAAGAAAAGTCCCAAACCTCCCTGTGGCAGGGCATACAAGTCAGAGTTGCATTGAGATTTCTAGCTTTTTCTTTCTTTACAAATCCTAAAACATTTAAGCTATTATTTGTCTATATCCATAGAAGACAAATTATATTTTAAGTACAGGTATTCTAAGAGGTGCAATTTAGTTGTTATGAAGGAATTCTTTCCAGGGTGGGACTGTTGCAATTGTGACTAAGAAAACACCTGACCCTCTGCTCTGTGTGGCAGCACCTGTGTCTCCATTCCAGAGCTGACAAAGGGATAAACAGGTATCTGAGTAAAAGAAATATGCTATTGTCCTACTGAGTAGTCACAGGTCTTGGAATCTAAATCAGGGAACATTTCATTTAACGCTCACTTCAAAGAGTGATAATTTGTCATGTTTAAATAAACATGAAACTCTTTTGTAAAACAAATGCTTTATTTAGAAGAAGAATCTTATGTGACCACAATTCCTGGTGTTGAGAGGCCATAACAACATATTTCCTGGAGTCACTTTTTTCTCAGGAAAAAACAATGTATTAAAATGTCTATTTAACCATTTCCCGATTGATTAATATGATTATGGTAAAGAAGACAGCACTTCTCAAAAATGATTACACAGAAGCATATCTGGCACTATTAACATCCACACCAGATTAGATTTAAAAGTCTATATTGACACTTGAATTTCATGATTATCATCACTTTTTTTTTTAAGCTGGCAGGTTAGAGGCACTACTGTAAAAGCTGAAACTAATTTACAGTGATGTTCAATTATAGGCCAATGGAGAGGTCCTGATACTAACCAGGAGGTATTTGGTATTTCTCCAAATCCCTATAGAAATTTGTATTAGCTAAGCAGAGAGAAGGAGTTTAAATGTAAGCAGGTTGGAAGGTGATGGTGAAACAAGCTAACTGACTAACTAACTAACTATACTGTCTGAGTTACAAACCCACGCATGTAAATCAATACTAGATGAAGAGGCTAAAACAGCTAGCAGCCAGATAGCCCAGGAGAGTTTCCACTGAAGAGAGATCATTTAATTATCTGTTAGGAACACTTCTGAGCCTTCCGTGAACTTGTGCATAACTGTGTGTATTTAACTCTAAAAGGATGAAATGGAAAAGTAGAGTGAGCTGGTGCAGGGAGACCCAGACAGCGTGAGATGGACATGCCTCCAACCACAGCTCTCATTTGGACAGGGTGGCCTCTCAGGAGAAAGCTCATGTCACAAAAATGCTCACAGTAAGGATGTGAGGACATCCTGGTGACACAACAGTGTTTGTGGTATGACCCTAAGTTAGAGAACCCAGCCCTACACTTACACCTGGGAAAGACCCCCTTCTATGCTGGGCAGGTGCTGGAGTCCCATGTCTCTCCCCAGGTCTGGAGGGCTACAGGGAAAACAGGAGGCAGAGCCAGGGTCTCTGTCCATCACAGACAGAAAGGGCAGACTGCTGCAGACACATTGCCCTTCTGCAGAGCAGAGGAGGGCGGGCAGGCAGGCAGGCAGGCAGGGGTTTGCTTGGATCCTGCTGTGCTTGGTGTCCTAATACCTGCCTACAAACAAATTTCACTGGAAACCTTTTTTTGCTTCTGAGTGCCTTTGCTGGTATGAACATGTAGCACAAGGTATGGGGGTCTTAAGAGAGCATTCCCAGGAGTGACAATACAGAGCACTCCACTCAAGCAGTTTCCTTTGGTGGGGTCCGCAGCTAAGAAGACACGTTCATGGAGCTGAGGCACAAGAACGCAGCCCATGCCATGTGTGTTCTTGCGTGGCCGGGGTCCGTCATTTGCCTTGTGCAGGTCAACAGCTATTGCAGCTGAGTAGGTCAAGTTTCTCCAAGGTTGTATTTATTTTTATTTAACTGGGATGAGGGCGTTGATGTCATGAATTGAAAATTTAATTTTTAATCCCAATGACTCCACAGATCTCCCATTTTAGGAACCCTCTGTAAGGTTTGAGCCCCCTCTAATAACTTCACTGGGTAAAAACGGAAGTCTTCATGGATGCCTACGTCTTAGAATTTGAGGGCATATCAGAAGAAAGTGAAAAAAAATATGTTTGAACTGCAAGAACTGACATAGGTCTACTGCAACCATACCTGGGAGGAGCCGTGCCATTAGGGTGCTGTGTTCAGGAAGCTCGGGGACTGAACCTTTTTATCTTACAGACGGGAACTAGGTAGGCACAGACAATCTTCTTGGTCTTTGTTATTAAAAATCCCATCATTTAGAATAATAATACGGTGTATTTGCACCCTGCATTTCCTGCTTCCTTACTACCTCTCTCCCCTCTGGTTCTCACACTAACCCTGAGACATTGGTGGGGAAGATGTTACTATTACACCCGAGTCAAAAATATAAAACTGAGCTGCGCAACAGGGGAAGTGATATGCTGGTGCCGATGAGCTGATTAGAAAATGGCACCAGTGGTACTTAACCAACATGGGGATATGGGCAGAGGTGAGACCGCCCCTGAATTCCCTCAGTGTATCCCGGAAGGGACTGGGAAGCTGACTCAGCCATGGGCAGGAGGAGGAACAATGGCCACAGTGCAAGTACTAGCCTGCCCCAGATGGAGAGCCCTCCGAACGGCCCTGTTCTGTCACTGCTCAGCTGCACTGCCCTGCCGCCTGAGGCGGCTCTGTGCTCCACATGCTGGGAGCTTGTTAGGAATGTCTGCTCTCCTGCCTCCCCCCAGGTCTGAAGCAGAGTTGCATGTTCACAAGATCTCAGGTGATTTACATGCTCTTTCAAGTTTGAGAAACACTGCGCTGGAAATGTTTTAAGCGTAGAGAATTCAGAAAGCATGGCTTTTGTAACATATCCACTCAGATCCCAGGAAAATGAAAACCTTTTCTAGCATGTCTAGTTATTCAAACCAAGTCTGGTCAAACCAGGTATTTTGTATCTACCTGGGACTGTCTATATTTAGGCAGTGGAAATGCATGATGAAGACAATTCACAAATTCATTGCTTCAAGTGTGTGTATTTCTTTTTTTTTTTTTAACAAAGGGCAAGACAGAAAGTATAAAATTGACTTCTGAAAGTTATTTGTTCCGTAAGTGAAAAACTCAGCTTATTGGTGTGCAGGTGGCACCTAGCTGCTATTTGTTGGGAGAAGTGAGCAACAAACAGCAGATGCCACCTGGCATATCTGTACTTGGAAGGTTTATTCATTAAATGTAATTATTCTTTTTATCAAGGCAGGCAGTCATTATATTTTGGCAATTTAGTATGCCAGAATTTGACTCACTTATCAAATATTTATTTAAGAGAATTTTCACTGTACAGTCAGGCTTTACAATAACAGGCAAGTAATTCATTAGTGAGGTCTATTCCTCATCGGGGATGTATTACTACGGGTCCTGGAGTATCCTGTTAAGTGTCTATCACATGGTAGCCTACCTTCATGTTAATTTCCACCTCATTACAAAGGTGAGGCTGGGACTACTCTCCTGGACGCTTGCTTCACTTAGGGCTGAGTGTGATCGGTCTATTTCACTGGGTAATTTGAGGATAAAGGGGCCATTAGAAAAAGCAAAGTTTGCTTAATTTTAGAATTTGAATTTTTATTGAAGATAGGTATCTATTGACCTCAACTTATTTTTACAGTTTTTCAGATACACTACAAATGGAATGGCTCAGTTTGGAAACTGCCCTGATTCAAATATAAAAATTACGACCCCACAAATATCTGCATTTCCTGATAACATAGCTTTTTTGGCTCATGAAATTTTCTTAATTTCTGCTTAATTTCTGATAAACATATTTTTGTTTGCCCCCACGGAAGCAGCACACGAGGGTCTGATGTCAAGTCATCGTCATCACTTTCCTGAGGTATCTTACAGAATCCACTAGGCCTTTAAAATAGGATTTTCAACTAATTCTTCCCCTTGGGTTTTGCAGTAGGAGACGCTAGCTTTATACTGACCTAACGATGCCAGCTCAGAGGCAGTGATGGCTTAGGGTCTCTATGTTTCACGTTCCAGCTTTCGGTGGCTGCTAGAGGTGGTGGATCTATTGTGTTTTACCCAACTTTAGAACAGCTTCCCACGCAAAGAAAAGTTTCTCTTCAATTAATAAGAAACCTTCTGCCGACAGTTAAATAAGTGTGTGCCATTCATATTTTACTTCTAAGACCCTTCAGCACCATGAGTGGTGGTGACTGGACAGTTCTGTTGGACAACTCTGTGACACTTCCATCAACGTAACCGACTATTAGAAACACTGGCAGAGCGAGGCCAGCTGGGGTTCGCCGTGTTCCCACGTCCCTGGTGAGGGGGCATCCTGTGAGCCTGAGCACAACTCGCTGACACTAGGGTGCCCGTGCTCCTTCCTTTCTGGACACAGAATATGACATTCTCTTATACTTCCAGTAAACCTTTCAGTAAGACAGAGGATTTGGGATGAAGTTCTTTAGGAATTTGAGCTGATAACCAGTGTTAACAGAAGCATCTGATTCAGTCTCCCCTGGTAGAGGGCAAGTCATTTGAAAGCTCATCTGAGATCTTTCTGAGAACCCAATTTTGCTGCTATTCCACCATTCACTATTGTTTCTAAACATCAAACCCTGTTAGTTTGAATACCATTAAAACACACATTTTACTCATGGTTTCTCAGTGGAAAGTTTGAGGAGTAAGTTTTGGTGTATCAGGATTTTCTGTTTTGTGGAGGGTGATGACTTAGCACACGTATCCTGAGGGTTCAGCTGAGACCACTTAGTCTGTGTTACTATAACAGCAGGCCCTCGCCAGGCCTCTCATGTGATGCTGTTCACTTTTCCCTTGTTTTATGTATAGGGTGGAATTGGTACATGTTGATAAGTCCTTTTCAAGGCTGTACCAGAATAAGGACTCTATGACTCGGTACCCCTTGGAACCAATCGCTTGCAACAACTGAGCTACCAGTCAATTTGAAACATGCTCAGAACACTCAAGGAAGACAGGATGCTTTCCTCCTCCAAACCCCATGCACCTTCTCCAGGCCACTAAAGGAAAAACTGAGCCAGGCCTTACCAGTGTGGCTTCTTTTGTGAACCATGAGCACATTGGGCCCGATGCAAATGATCCCACAGATATCACACTTTAGTTTTCCGTTAGGAAGTCGAATGCCTCCAACTCCTGACAAAGCCGAGCTGCCTTGGTCCCTGTGGGAGCCATTCATTTTCTCTCCTGAGGCATCAAGCATTCGTAAATCCTCCGCACATTCTTCCCCATTCATTTCACAGGCACGCCCATTCTCTTCATCACTCTGAGTCTCTACTTTAACATTACTGGCTGAAAGAAACAATATAGGAGGCCACTCAGTGTCATTGCAAAAAAAGATGCAACAAAACAACACAACAGCAAAAAGACAATCAAATAGGCGTGGAGAGCTACTAAACAGAAGTTCTTAGCAAATACCAAGGGGACAGCAGCCTGAGCTCGCCATGCATTCAGCCTTGAGAGGGCTTTGGTGGCAGGCCTTGGGATGCACCTGGGGTCACAGGGAGATCTGCCAGCCCTCTCCATAGGCCCCATTGGCGAGTGTCTGAAAATGCACTAGAAAGGTATTTACATAGTTCCCACTTTAGAGTTGGGCCCCCATTTTAAGCAGGCTCATGCCAGGAGTGGTCTGAAGCCGACTCCTACACCCTACCCATCAGATAGGCATCTTGCCCTACAGGGTGGGTACTGGGTCACACAATCCAGCTTTCTAAGATGTGAGAACTTGTTTGACAAAATACCTAATAAGTGGTTAACAAGCCTGAAAACGTCTCTTACTTGTGATGCTACCTTTCCTTGTGGCATGTAAACATTAATAAACTTTGGGACAAAACTCAGTAAACATTAAAATGCTCAGAGTTCTGACCACAGTTCCCTTTCAGATTTCTGGAAGATCTTTCTGTTTCTTTGGTACATGACCATTTGAATTCCTGTTTATCTTAAATAACATAAACAAACCCTGTGTTCTAAAGAAGAGGTAATCATTTCTTACACTTCTTCCACTCACTGAAGGGTTAATTGGGATAGTTTATGAATGTAGATATCTGGAAGAGCTTTTTTTTTCCAAAGAGAAAGCAGCTTGTGTGTGTGTCGGGAGGAGGGTGGGAGGTGAACTTTTAGTGTCTTGAATACAATGACCACTATTGACTCTGCATTACTGTTGCCTTTAAGTCACACATCATAGGGTAATGATGTCATTTGAATATTTTTCTTCCTAAAGGAAGTAGGAAACATTTCATTTACACACATCAGAAACACTGACTGATGATACACTGGTGAATCCAACACTGTAATGACTAAGAGAATTTGTAGTTACACTGAAAGCCACCATTTTAATAACCATTTTTACAGACTAATTAAGAGTAGGTAGGTAAATTTTGCCAAGTAAAATGATCAATGAGATAGATGACAATCAAGACTAAATATTTCTTTTTTGAGACAGGGTCCTGCTCTGTCACCCAGGCTGGAGTGCAGTGGGATGGCTCACTGCAGCCTCTATCTCCCAGGCTCAAGTGATCCTCCCACCTCAGCCTCCCTAGTAGTTGTGACTAAAAGGTTTGCACCACCGCATCCGGCCATTTTTTTTTTTTTTTTGGTATTTTTTGTAGAGATGGGTCTTCCCACGTTGACCAGGCTGGTCTCGAACTCCTGAGCTCAGTGATCCACCTGCTTTGGCCTCCCGAAGTGTTGAGATTACAGGTGTGGCCACTGTGCTCAGCATAGACTACATAATTTTTGATCAACATTTTCAATCAATGGTTCTCAAAGTTTGGTTCCTGGAGAAGCAGCAATAGCATCACCTGAGAACTTACTAGAAGCACAGACTCTCGGGCTCACCCCAGAACTGCTGGCTCAGGAACTCTGGGGTGGGCCCACAGTCTGTTTTAATGAACCCTCCAGAAGATTCTAACGTATCCTGAGGACTGAGAACAACTGTTTTAAATAACCAACTTAGTTAATAACACTCCAAGCTTATTTTATTTCAGCTTGTTCCTCTCGATTTAGAGAACTACAATTCAGACACTGAAATAAAAATACCTGGTTGGGAATCTTAGCTGCACTATTTAAAGGCTCTGAGATCTTAGGCAAGTCATGTAACTTCTCTGTGCCTTGATTTCCTCATCCATGAAAATGGAAATTATTACAGCATCAGCCTAACAGGGCTGACAGATGAGAAGTTAGCTGAGGACAGTGGCTGGGGCATGGCACGTGGAGGCTCACCCCCAGTGATCCCAGCACAGTCTTCCACCTAACCCCAATACCACATGTTGGGCAGACAGCACATTAATTGCACTCTGCTATTTAACCTTCACAACAACTCCATAAGGGAAGTGCTATCATTATCCTGTTATACAATTGAAGAAGCCGAGGCACAGAGAGGTTGAACAATCTGCTAAGGTCACATAGCTGGCAAGTGGCAGAGCTGGAAGGTAACTGCAGGCAGCCTGGCCCCAGCATCCACTTACACAGTCATCTCTTGGTAACTGCAGTGCATCAGTGCTGGGACTCCTGAAGGTCTGTGGATGTGCAAGTCCATAAATTGGCCCTACAGAACCTGTGGATACGAAAACTCTGCCTTCCATATCCACAGGTTCCATGTCTCTTGAACACTGTGTTCTCAAGCTACAGTGGGTTGAATTTCCAGAGGCTGAACCCATGGATATGGAGGGCTGACTGTACTGCCAGTGTTCTCCCTTTAGCTCTTTAGGGAAATGACTTACAGATGAATAATGAAATGAATTAACTGAGACAGGGTGGACCTGGAGACCACAAAAGTGAGGATGCACCAGAGGATGAACAGAGCTGCCTGTCTCCTCCATCAGATCCTGGCATTATGCAGGATTGTCCTGAGAAATCCAGCAGTGGGGATTCTCCAAATGCTCTTCCCTTCAGATCCTGAAGATCAGAGACTCAGAGCATCTGAGCAGCCTCCTGCTAACCTCTCCCCACTGCCAGGGATAAGATACTTGGAAAATAATGAGATAGGCAGGCAAGTGAGTCTAGTTGGCTGTTGAGGCAATGGTGCTTAATGACCACTGAGTTCTCTGGAATCTGTACTCTCAGGTAGAGGATGTGCATCTTTTTGGAAGGAAGCTAATTCTCTAGGCCCTCCTTGCTCACCAGTGTCTACACCAACCTGCTCTGGAAACACAATGAGGCTGCAAAGATCTGTGTACTCCTTAATCTAAGATTATTTTTAATCATTTATCTTGTGGCTTTTAGTATAAGATTAGAACACAATGAGGCAAATTAAGATTGGTGTAGCAAGTTTTTCAAATACAGGCACTAACACGAAGGCTATAGAGAAGGAGCAGGCGGAGTGCTTCTGAGGCTAGAAAAAGGACGCCACGCAGAAGAACAGGCATGGGGATAATCCCCTTGGCATATTCCCCTACTTGGCTTGTCTTCATAAATTCAGAGGCAACTAGCTACAGAGAATTGACTCTTGCTTTCCCACGGGTACATATGGCCTATTAGAACTTGCCTGAAGTCATCACTTGTTTTTCTGGATCATTAAGAATGAGTATTTCTGGGATTCTTTGGCGTGCTCTATGGTGTGTGCTGTTGCTAAGTGTGTGGGCGCTTGCAGGCGGGGAACAGAACAGCAGGGAAGCACTGGACATGACCTTCGGGTTTCTGGCTTCAGGATCACCAGTTCTGCTAAGCAGGCTGCTTGCAGGAGGAGGAGGCAAAGCTATGTGACAGGAAGGAAGCAGAAGCATAGGGGAAAGCCCACCATGGATGCTGCCATAGATATCACAGATGTCCTCAAAGCCAGAGGCCTGGAGATCAGCCACTCATTGGACAAATGGTGGCTGAAAGCAGTACTCTATCCTTGTTAGCCTTCATGACACTGTCACTAAGAGCTGTAACAGAACCAAAAGAGAACCAGGGACACAAACACTCCGGCTCAGGCCCACCCTGGGCTCTTTCATTGACTGAGAGATAATGGATGAGAGTCCAATTTTATTATTCAACAAATGTGACAATAAATATGATGATGAGTGGATGTGTTCAAACTCCTGGTCAAAAAGGCACAAGAACCTATCACATACTGTCCTGAGATCAATGTGGACACCAAGGTACGATTTTAGGGAGATAGGTACCTAGATCTTCACCTAGATGGCCAGATGTAGAGACATATATAGAAGATTGGTCACATAAGTCTGTAGGAACAGCAGTAGGGATGATCAGCTCAGGAAGAGATAGAGCTCCAAGAGGAAAATTAAGGACACTGTGATGCTCTAGGTTTCTAAAAAAGAGTATGTAGACAATATCCACAGATCACTGTGGGCAAGGTCAGGGAACTGAAAATAACGGAAAATGAACAGAGGAACCTGTATCAGCAAATGCTCAAAACGTTTTAAATGGAATTTAGATGGCAGATGCTGAGCATTCCAGGGCTGGAAGCTTCTAGCACTATTCGGACAACTTCTGAGCCATGTTATGACAGGAAAGGTTGGTGAAGTCTAAGACAGGGACTGGATGACTGCCAGGCGCTGGCAGGATTTGGTGGGAACAGAGTGGGCAACACCGTCACCATGGGGTGCGTTAGATTCAAGCAGTGTGTGGATTTCCCATAAATGGGGTTAAGCTCCTCGTTTCTTTGTGGAAAAATGCAAAGTGGCTGCTGGTTACATAGACGAGATCAGGAGACTTCTGTCCACCCAAGGAGGCTGTCCATGAAAATGGGGGTCCCTTATCCAGCTAGGAGGAGAATATAAGCAACTTGCTTACTGTTTTCATAGATGACAGAAATCAGGGCTTGAAACTCTCTTCATAAGTTGCAGCTACAGACTGTATCTCAAAATCTGAAACCTATTAGTCATAAATGTAAGGACCTGTGAAATTAAAATACACATTTTAAAAACACAAGTCCGGGATGAGAGTGTCTTGGCTTCCCATGTAAGTGTGAAACAGGTTTCTGGGGTTTTCCCTGAAGGTAAGCTCAATCACAGATGTGGACAGAAGAAAGAAAAACAGAAGAAGGGGTGACAGAGTCCTGTAGTCACTGAAATCTGGAATCTAATGTACCAGCCAGGCCCTACGCACGCCTCCTTTAAAAAGAGCAGCACAGGCTGGTGCAGGTTTGGAAGGAAGTCAGTCAGTGGGGACTGAAACTAATTCCTGTGAGCAAGGATTCACACTTCCTCCATTTGGCCCCTGAGGGTAGAGAAGGTGCTGAGGAGAGGCAAGTGGGAGGTGAGTGCAAGAAGAGCTTCTTCTGAAGGAGGGGTTTGCAGTGGCGGAGGGTGTCCACACAGAGAGCAGAGAAGCAAGCCCTGGAGGCTGGTGGGAACCCTGACAGCAGGTTCCTGCCACCTGTAGTTGTGTGACAGCTTCCACCAATATGCCTCCCATTCAAGGAGTGAGGAGTTCAGGGCCTTTGATCCGCAGACCTTTTCCTTTACCTAGAAGAAAAGAACAAGTGGGGGTTGGCCTGTTGATGGTAGTGAACACATGCAGTTGTGAGGCAGGCTCTGCGAGAGTGTGAGTTTTGGCAGCCCTTCGTTTTGAAATCCATCCTCCTGCAGAAGGCAATGACACCAGCTGACGCTTCCACTAACGAAGGAGGAGGTTGGGAAGGAATGACTGGCACTTACTGAAGCTGCGTACCTCCTGGCAGCTTCATAATACCCCGGAGCCCACCCAAAGGGATATGCAAGGCTCCCGCTGAATTCTGTTGAAAATGCCCTATGAGAAGTCCCTTCGGTTTCTTAACAACTGCCACTCCTTAAACGGTGCTGCTCATACCTGCCCCAGAATCAATTCCATGAACCCGCCTGCCCCTGATTTGCAGGCATTGCGCTTGGTTCAACCCCATGGATATTGTCTCTATGGAACATTTGCCAGGGCCCGAGTTTCCTGGCTATGCCCTTCTGTGAGTTCCTAAATCGCTCACTCCCTCCTCTGTTACTCTTAGCTGGAACTGCTTAGCTATGGTATTGCTTCAGTGAAATGGTACATCTCCCAGAAGATAGGAAAGATACTTATGAATATTTTGTAACCCCCCCCACCCCATTACTTAGAAAAATGTCAAACTCAGTAAGGTGCTGAATTGAACTGATTAAATATAGAACATGAAATGGAGACTGGTCCTCTCTTTCCCCGGAACACTCTGGCTCAGGCCCATCCTGGGCTCTTTCGTTGACTGAGAGATAATGGGCAAGAGCCCAATTTTATTATTCAATGAATGCGACAATAAATATGAAGAGTGGATGTTTTCAAACTCCTAGTCAAAAGCTGCTTTCCTTCCCAGATGCTATTTAAAGTTGGGAAAAATGAAAATCTCATTGACCCATCTTGGAGGACTTCTATGTTATTGGCACCCAACAGTACTAAGAGAGACCCCACACCCCTGTATGGAAGGTGTACTTTGGTAGACAGACAAGTTTGGATTGAAGAATCTGGAGAATACAAGGAGCTCAGATGCCAAGAGGAGCCAAGAGGCCTGAATCTGTGCCAGACACTGTATGTGCTCATGGATAATTAAACATTTTTTAATGCATAGGTATAATGTACGCTGTCATTCCCCACCTGACCAATGAGTTATGCTTCCTCTTCATTTCCCTTTCCTTTTTAGAATGTGTATTCATATTTACTGAAAAAGTAAATGTTTGGTACTCAGAATGCATTTTTCCATTGAAAAGATAGTCTGAAGCAATCACTCCAGTGTGAGTTTAGGCTACGTAAGCTTGAAATGCTCAATATTTTACTTGAAAAATGGTAGACAGAAATATTCTTGCAACATTGGTGACTAGCAAGTAAAAATCAAATGAAATGAAAATATTTAAAATATATCTTGAATCACAGTAATTAAGTGAAAATTTGAGATGAAGAGGATATGTATATATATATATTTGCGTGTGTGTGTGTGTTGCCTCTAAAAGAGATTTATAAAACTTTTAAGCATTTTAAGGTTCATGGCATCATTTATTATAACTTAATATCATCTAAAATGTAGAAAATTGTTTTCGTCTCACCAGGGTACCTTATTAGAAAATACTTTTCTCCTTATTAGCAATTTAAGGCCTTTAAATGGAATGAAGTCAGGGAGAGAAAAGAAAGGCAGAAGAGTAAAAAGATAAAAAGAATAAAAAAGAGCAACAGACATTTTCTTTCCTCCAGTAACTAGGGACACAAACTGGAAAAAGGACAGTAGAAGGGGTCAAAGGGGTTGTTTCTAATTTTTAAGAAGAAAAGAGCTGTTGAGGGCAAAGAGGGCAATTCTTCATCATGACCACAAGGTGGTGATATTGGCCCAGAACAGTTTGGTTGCTGTTTTGTGGGGGAAGGCATCAAGACCAACTAGCCACTTGTGTGAGGAGGATAGTCACAATTCCAACACTGGGGAGAGGGGGAGAGAAAGAGAGACACCAATACCTTATGGACACATTTGCACAAATACAGACAGAAAGTGTATCCAAGTGTATATCATCTCTTTTATAAAAACTGTAAGTATCATAACATTAATACATCTTCACATGCAGTAATTCTTACAGACTGAAGGCTTCACTGAAGGGTCTGCTTCAACACTGCAATATGCTCTGGCTGACACCTTCCTCAGACTTGACAGAAACATGTTTCACGATGCATTAGCTTACTCTTAAGTGCATTTGACTTGTCATAATACTTCAATAATATGATTCTTCAATATCATTTCTCTGTTCAACACCATAATGTTTTATATGTTCATATAAGCTCATGTGTAAACCGATACACATATATAAGCATTTACATGTACATACATATACATCTCACAAAAGTAGGTATCAAGCTATTGCTTTAAAGTTGAACCAAAGGAACCTCAGTAGAAGAAAGATTTCGGTAACTTTTATAGGCTGGAAAAGTAGCCAATCTAGTTTATGAGCAAAAGCTTGTACTTTGATACTGTTAAATTCCTTAGACACCAGATAGTTTTTGATAACCAGAATGTCAGAAACTATCTTTAACTGTCATTGGCACTGTTTAAATTACAGCCCATAATTATAATTGTCACAGTGTTAACAAATGCAACCTGTTTTCTGATGTTGCTTTAGAGTATTAGAGAATTTACTAATACAGGTCCTAAGGGGATTATCAACTTGTATGACTTTAAATATTCAGCTCTCTATACATTTTTAAAAGCACTCTCTGTTCTTTAAAGTATTTCTTTGAGGATGTTACCCAAATATATTTATCATTTATCAGCTCTCAATATCTAAAAAAGAAAAATGAAATTCACATCTGTTTTTGGTTTAACAGCTCAGATCAGAGAAGGTCCTGCGGGCACCAAGCATGAACAGTACGTTGGCTCCAGCAGCGACGCACCACAGAATAACGGCCTGGAGGCCTGCAATTTTCTCTTCTCAGTTCTGAAATTAATACTCTAGAACCACAGATGAAGAGCATGTCTCTTTCTCCTGTCCCACAAAATTGTAAAAATTATCTTGAAACCATGTTCAGTTCTTTGTTGGTGTCAGAAAGTATGGCCATTTTATCCTTACACTCAACAAAAAGGAGATAATCACAAGAGTAATCTCAAAGCTGTCCAGCAGCATCAGTGAAGTAACAATCCCATCAGTGCTACTGCGACTCCAACCCTTACTGTTACTCCACTACCATGCTCCCAGGACACTGCACAACTGCCTAGACCTTCCTTTTGCACTTTATGGTATAAATACCCAAAAATGATATGGTAGGTGTCTAATGAATAGAACAGTGAATATTTAACATATCTCCTTTTTCAAGCATGAATGAAGGCGTTGATGAAGGAACATGCACGTACGATATTTACATGAGAGGAGATGAAGGCATGCTTTTGTTTTCCAGAAGCAAGGCATATACTTACGAGAGAAAGATTTGGGAATTATTGCATGGAAATCCCTAAAGTCATCAGCCCCATATGTAACTGCAATAAAGAAGGCAAAAAGAAAGCTGGGTTGTGATACCAGGAGAGAGATATACTCAGAGTTTAACAGAAAGCATTACTTTTTTAAAAAGAATGTTTTATTATTCAAAACCACTGTTCAGCTACTCATCTGCTATTGCTGGCCCTCCTATAGGCAACAGAAAAGTAATTACTCATGAACAGGACCACAATTCCCTCAGGTCTCAACTCACAGCATTATATCCCATAAAGTGGTTTGGAGCAATTACTGATGGGTTCAACATCTTAGAGGGTGCAGCCCCAAACATTTTAGAACTGTGAGAAACCATTCAGCAGCTCCAATACAAAACCTCAGGCTCCGCGCACAGCGTCTCCTGGGACAGTACGTATCTCCACAAAAATGCATGTTTCTTAATGAGCTGATTGCATCGCAAATGTTCTTCATTCAGCTTTTTCTTAGAAAGTGTTCGTAGAAAATTAGAAAATGCAGCACATTGGGTGGGGAAAAATTATTGTTTTCCCCAACCGGCAAAAGAGCTACCCATTTCAGTGATTAGTACTTATCAGTTGCTTTCATAAATGCTATCACTGCCTCAAATCTTCAGGTTTCTATTCTCTTTCACAGGACAGTTTCCCAGCATGTTCCTTTTTCTTAAGATTTGGCAGATTCTGCACATGTGCACACATGTGTACACACACACAGATACACACACATACAATTTTTCCCCTAAGAGTCAAGTCTCAGTGACTGTTAAAGTTACGTATACAGTGAGCTGTTAAATTAAACTTGTTGGATGAGTTCCTAGGTTAGCAGAGTAAAGACTCTGAGGTGACCTGCAGGGAAACAGACCTATTGAACTTTGCTTAAACCAGTGTTTTCTAGACTTATCTGACCACAGAACTTCCTTCTTTTCCTATGAAATAATTGGGAAATAAATTATTGGGATAATGGGCAAACATAGTTTGAGAGATACTTTGAAAGCTGTTTCTTGAAGTGATTGGCTAAATTATTTCCTAGCAAATTCTTATTCTTCATCTGCTTATTTTATTCCCTGGTAGTCCAAATCTAATGGATAAAGTCAATATTATGAATCCTATCAAATAGAGGTAGCACAAACTGATTGCCTCCATATGGATGTGCTTGCTGGCCTGCAAACAGCCAATTTTACAATAACCTTTGCTGTTCTTGCATCTTCATTGAGCTCCAACCCTTTATATAATCTGTTTTCCCTTAGTTATTCTGCTTCATGAAGCTGCTAGCATCTCAGATAATGGGAGAAAAAGCAAAGATGTTTTAAAGGGTATGTATTACCTTTTGCAAATGGGAACATTACAATGAGTGATAGAGTACAAAACTCTGACTAAACAACAAAGCACTGAGATACTGCTTATACTGCTGATCATGCCGATATAGTGCTTGAAGATGACTTGCCTTGAGAGTTAACTTCCTAATATATCCCTGCAGCTCTACAGCCAGAGCTCAGCCACCTTTGTACATATGATGATGACTACAGCACTGGGGAGGTCTTCATGTTTACTGGTACACTGAAGATTACGGAGCTAAGAGATTAGATCTGAATGCAGTGTGTCTCAAATCTGTCTCACCAGTAGAAAATGTAGCCTTGTGCAGTCTTGGGTAGTCAAAGTGTAAGCCCTGAAATACTGAATTCAGTCAAGACACTTCCCACTTCACACATTGCCACTGAATATGAAGAATACTGTAATATACTATTAGACATTAAATTTTTTTTTTAAATTTAACTTTTAAGTTAAGGAGTACATGTGCAGGTGTGTTATACTGGTAAACTCATGTCATGGGGGTTTGTTATATAGATTGTTTTGTCATCCAGATATTAAATCTACTATCTATTATTTTTCCTGATCCTCTTTCTTCTCCCACCCTCCACCCTCTGAAAGGCCCCTCTATGTGCCCATGTATTCTCCTCATTTAGCTCACACTTAAAAGTGAGAACGTCTGCACTTGGTTTTCTGTTCCTGGGTTAGTTTGTTAAGGATAATGGTCTCCAGCTCCATCCACGTTCCTGCAAAGGGCATGATCTCATTCATTTTTTATGGCTGCATAGTATTCCATGGTGTGTATGTACATTTTCTTTATCCAGTCTATTGTTGATGGACATGTAGGTGATTCCATGTTTTTGCTATTGTGAACAGTGCTGCAACAAACATATGGGTGCATGAGTCTTACAGTAGAATGATTCAGATTCCTTTGGGTATATATGCAGTAATGGGATGCTGAGTCAAATGGTATATAGGTCTTTGAGGAATTGCCACACTGTCTTCCACATGGTTGAACTAATTTTCAATCCCATTTACAGTGTATAAGCGTTTCTTTTTCTCTACAACCTCACCAGCAACTCTTATTCTTTGACTTTTTATTAATAACCATTCTGACTGGTGTGAGACGGTATCTCATTGCGGTTTTGATTTGCATTTCTCTAATGATCAGTGATGCTGAGCTTTATTTCATATGGTTGTGGGCCACATGTATGTCTTCTTTTGGAAAGTTAGACATTGAATGTCAATCACGTTTCAAAAGAATCAGTCCTTTGCCTAGTGTAATTCAAATTTACTTGTTGATTTTTGTCCCAAATATGTGGTTCCCTAAAAATCACAAAATTGTTTAAAAATATATATATAGCCGTACCTATTAGTTTGTTTCATGTCTTCAGAGTAATGCTGAATTGATAAGCTCTCACCCTTGTTCCTGTACCATCCCCGTTCATGCACACAAGCTTAGGGCTCAGTAAAAGAAGTGTGTACTATTCTAGCTGGACAGGTAATTACAACATCAGATGTGCTGCTGTTACAACAGAAAATGTGGAAACTCACTCTGTTCCACACTAATGTTCAGTATCTTGTGGGAGCCATTCCCTGGGAGCTCTGTGGATGCCAGGTGGGCAGTAGAGGTTTTGTGGAAGCTGTTTTTATGATGCTTGAGAGGCACTGGAAGGTGTGTAAGGTACCGCAGCTGCACACACAGGGACACACATAAGTGTGTTTGTGTGTTAATGCAAATATACATACACTCACCTGCATGTGAGGCACGGGGAGTAATGGTGTCCCCCGACTGAACCAATTCCCAACCAGTGAATCAATAACTGGTCAAGTGCAGCTGCTACGCCTCCTAGCCCCACCTCCTTAGGGGCCTCACTGGTCCAGCAGCTAAGCCTGGCACCCTTCACTGCACACCCAGGGTAGGGACTGAACAAAGTCACAGAGCAGGTGAGTATGCACAGCAGTCACTGAGAGCTCCTCGCACTCCAGGAGCCAGCTGGCCCCAGGGGCTGTGCAGTCTGACGATATTCCCACATTGCTTCTGGCAAGCTGCAAAATGAGCCATACGACCTGCTTTTACTCACTCACTTTGAGAGGTTTGTAGGTGCTGACTTGCCTTTGCCCCTGAAGACAGTCCTGCCTCTAAGGTGACCCTCTTGCTTGTCATAAGAAGCAGTCACTGTGGGATTAGCGAAGCTATTATTCAGTGATTACCTCTCAACCTTGTTCTCTTTCCTTTAGTAAATTCAGGCCATTGTTTAATAAAAGGGTGCAGATAAAACAGGTATTAAACCTTTTTTCTCAGTTTTCTACATTTTACAAAATATATTCTTATCAAGAGTAAATTTAACTTATTTGGTAGGAATTTCTATTCCCCAAATTCTCATGCACATTTTCATATAAAATGCTGTGAACACCTAGGATTCTGAATCCTATTTGAATTACCAAATTGATGAACATTATGGGAAAAATGAAATACCCACAAACCACACTTTTCAGTTTGCATTTAGCTGTGCATAAAATTATAAACTTCTTGTGTCGTTGTCACTCTGGGGAGAGGCTAAACCTACATGAGATTTTCAAAACTAGAGGGAGGAGATCTGATCTACTTTCAAATGTGAGAATACTGACAATTTTCTAGGAAAATCTGTCTAAAGGTAAACACATTCAGATTTGTATTTAGGAGAATTTAGAAATTTAGAAAAAATGCTGTCTTTCTTTAAATCACATGAACCTGTTAGTCACAGTTAGATCATTAGTCTATTATGACCTTGTCTGAGTATGGTTTCAGTATGAAGGGTGCCAGGCTTAGCTGCTGGACCAGTAAGGTCCCTAAGGAGGCGGGGCTAGGAGGCGTAGCAGCCGCACTTGACCAATCGTTGATTCACTGGTTGGGAATTGGCTGACAAACCATACTTAAGGCAAGTGGAAGTATGCCCAGGGACCCTGTCTGTAGGCTCTACCAGGGCTTGATCTTCATCAATCTTCCCATTCTTCTCTCCATGCCTGGAACACGCAAACCTTGGCAACGCCTCCAAATCTAGCATTTCATGGCGGGGCTTCCTGACCCTGGAACTGAGCTAGTGAGAGTCACAGGACAGGACAGCAAGGTGGAGGTGGATGGGAGGACCAAGTACCCCAGACAGAACACCACAGGCCACACTTCTGGAAAGTACGAGTTAGATCCTGAAGAGCTACCAAGTCAAGATTCTATGAAAACCTTTCCGACCTTCTGTGAATGGATACATTTGTTTTTAGACCACACTCTAGTGAGGAGGCTCAGAGTCTTCTCATGGGAAGAGAACACTGGCTACCATCTATGGACTGCACATGCACATTCAAGGAAGGTATTGTTGCTCCAGTCTTAGAAAAGAGGCAACTAAAATGCAATCAAGTTCAGTGGGACCCAGAGACACATAGCTGGGGAGTGCTGGCTGGTGTGAGTCTCACATCTAAGCTCCCCAAGGGACTGGGTTAACTCCTCAGTGGCTCCTTTCACCGCTTGTACTGCAGTCAGTCCTGATGATGTCAGCTCTACTGCCCCTTGTCTCCTTCCCACTCTACCAGCTCCTTCTTTCTCAGAAGTCAAGGGTCACACCATGCAGGCCATGATGTCTTACACTGCTCTGGATTCTGGATGGCTCCAGCATAGTACCTTCCACCCAACAGGCACACAAAAGTTTGGAGAAGGCAAGTGGAGGTATGCCCAGGGCCCCTGTCTGTAGGCTCTACCAGGGCTTGATCGTCATCAATCTTCCCATTCTTCTCTCCATGCCTGGAAGACGCACACCCAAACCCAAATCCTCATCTTTTCCCCCAGACCCAGCTCTCCTATGTAGCCCATGCATGTTGATGGTGCTTCACTTGGATTCCATACATTACAACCCACAGGGGGCTCGCCTCTACCCTTGCCTCTCATGGCCAAATTATGTCTGAGGTCTCTGGAGAGGTCTCCATTCTTATTGTTTTCCATCTGCGTCACATCCCAGCATGGCCATGAAGCCCCTGCCTTCGCCAAGCAAACGCAGCCCAGCCTGCACCACATCCTGCCTGTGTTTCCTGTCCACCGTCTGGCATGTGAGTTGGTCTGTTTGCATCATGGGGACCTTGCTTTCAGGCACCTCTCTCAATCATCCTGCTCATTGCCCTAAGATTATCATACTCAATCTGCTCTTATCCAGTCACATCTGCTTCCAAGTTTTCCATGGGTCTGCAGTGTTACGATGAGAAAAAAAGCCTCCAGTCCTGTGTCAAAATCCCCCTACAACTGGTGAGCAATGAATAAACTTCTTAGCAGGTAACATTATTCAGATAAGCAATAGTAAGGGTGAACCTTATGGAAAAATGCTTTAAAACAAAAAAGCCCTGTAGCTAATGTTTTAGTCGAAAGCCACACGCAGACAAATATAACATCTATCTTCTTGTCAACAAAGACTTCAAGACCCATAGGATTAGCTACAACCGACCAACATTCACCATGTTTCCCAGATGGGAAAAACAATAGGGCTAAAGCTTTGCAAGTCCATCGAAGGTGAAAAACAAGGCAGGAAAACACCTTCCGCGCCTGCAAACCCTGAGTCTGTGCAATCTCCCCTTCAGCTCCAAATGCCCCTGGCAGACACTTACTCTATCTGACAATGGGGTTGAGTGGACCTTCTGAAGCGCCTCACTTACCCTCATGGTGTCTTAGGGATGAGTATCAGGTCGAGGGACAGTTTTGGTTGCTTCAGATGGGACATGTCAATGATGGCCAAAGTCACTATGCTTTACTTCAAATCCAGCTGTTGGAGTTACCTTCCAGAGCAGATGATTTGGAGAACTTAACAGAAGATTAGGAAAAACCAATGTCTGGCCCCTTCCCTCTTCATGTAGCACAACTAGGCACCAGTCCTACTTTTGTTTATGTTTTATTAACACAACTTTAATTGTTCACTAATTAAGATAGAAAAAGCTCCAATTAATACACCTATGGCTTATAAAGGGAGAAAGGGGTACTTCTAAAGAGTAGAAGAAAGAAAACAGCAGGTTCAAAATGATGGTTCTTTTATGGGATTAGCTTTTCTTTGTTTTTCTTTTTTGAGATGGAGTCTTGCTCTGTTGCCAGGCTGGAGTGCAGTGGTGTGATCTTGGCTCACTGCAACCTCCTCCTCCTGGGTTCAAGTGCCTCAGGGTTCAAGTGCTTCTCCTGCCTCAGCCTCCGGGGTAGCTGGGACTACAGGCGTGTGCCACTATGCCCAGCTAATTTTTGTATTTTTAGTAGAGATGGGGTTTCACCATGTTGGTCAGGATGGTCTTGATCTCTTGACCTTGTGATCTGCCCACCTTGGCCTCCCAAAGTGCTGAGATTATAGGTGTGAGCCACTGTGCCTGGCCAGGATTAGCTTTTAAGTGATTGTTTTGGTGCCATGTGCATCTTCCTGGATCCTGAGGTTGGAGCATTTCCTCAGCCCCCCTGCTAGGCCTGTTTCATGTCGGCCGACTTCCGGGTCCAGGATCTCCATATAACAATTTAGGGGAAAACATTCAACAGATTGAAGAACAGGCTTAGGGATATTTTTCCAATGTTGTATCCTTCTTGCTTACTCTTTTTTGGAAGAAATACTACTTTTTTGTAAAAATGATATTTGCTTATTCTAAAGATACCGAGTAGACAGAAACACTATGACGGCACCTCTAGAAATTACCTCCAAGTTTTATAATTTAAGGAGAATCATGTGCAAAGAAGGAAATGGAAAAATGATAATGAGAACGGAGTAAGAAAGCTCGGTTCATGCTTTAAAAGGAGAAGGGAAAGGGATATTCAGGCAATCAAGAAAGGCTGAAGAAAACTAAGAGGGCTGGAGGAACAATGATGAGATAGAAAAGCTCTTGTCAGGGATCGTGGCAGGGGTGAAGAGTGTGAGGTCCTCAATAGAAGTGAAAAATGAAATTTTATTTTGTGATTCCAAATTTTATTCTAATAAGGGAGATTTGTGCTGGATCACATGGGCCAAAATGATAAGGAAGGGAAATTCTACAAAATAACTGGGCTGCCCACAAGAGTGTGGGCCATGCAGTGGGCAGGAGGGGCTCAGGGTGTGTGCCTGGAGAGCCACCTCTGCATATCAAGGCCTTGTCAGGACATGTGGGGGCAGCACTGGGCAGAGCCACATGGTGACAGATGGCTGTGTTCCCTGCAACATGGAGAAGAGAGGCACAGCAGGCAATGCGGAAGGGACCTGGGGCTGCGGAGCTCGGCAGTCGTCAGAGTGTCTGCAGCGTGGGCCACAAGGCGAGAGCCTTTGATCAACTGTTTAGCATGTGCTCTAGCTGATGTAACTGCACACGTGTTTCAGATGTGGTTTTCCCGGTAGCACACTCTTACAGAAGCAACAGGTTAAACTGTTGCTGCCGGTGTAAAAGGGAGTTCGGCAAAGTGAAGGACTAAAGACTGAAGGAAATGTTTTGACTGTTAAGCTGGACTTGGCTTCCTGAAATGGGGTTACTGTATGTGCATTTCACACGTTCTTGAGGTGTAGGACATATCACTTCTGACTTCAAATGAGAACAAACATGCAAAGAAAGGGCTGAGGAGTTTAAATCCACTTCTGTGGCCTTTGTCCTCCGATGTGATCAACTGAAGAGAACTCCGGAGGCAGCGCTCGGCTCCTCCCCAGGCTCTGCAGACAGACGTGGCCATTCCCTCTCATCCCCAGGGCTGACAGGGTGTCAGCCCCAAAGATTCCAGAAGCCCAGGCCCTGCTTCAGGGAGGCCAGAGATAAGTAATCTCCCCCAGGACACACAGAGGGTGGATCCTCTGCTGTCCCTCCCTTCCAGAAGCCCAACGGGTCCCTGTCAGAATTCCAAGCAGAAGGTGACTCAGCACAGAGGAGGAGGGACGGGAAGAACAACTCAGCCGCCCTCTTGATCCCGCGGCTCTCAGCCGTGGGTACAGTCCTGCACACTTTGTATCTTTAAGTGGTCGCTAATCTTTAAGGAAGGGGTATTTGTGTAGTAATCTTGCTGAGAAATCCTGGGGAGTCAGCCAGTCTCTGGTGACCTGACCCCACTACAGGTGGAGGTCAAGTCTTCAGTCCTGCCTTGGCAGTTTCTTCCGCCTTCCTCCCAGAAAATGGATTTGTCAGGCACAAGCTCAAGCCATGAGCCTGGTGATGGTAAAGATCAGAGTGCAGGCAATCTGGCCATAACTGTAGCTGAACTGGCTGTCTGCAGAGGAAAGCAAGGGGCTGAGGAGCGTGGATTGGGGTGGGTGCATCTGGTCTGGTGCACTGGTGCACACACATGTGTACATGAGTAATCACGTGTGCATGTGTGTGCGTGTGTGCACATGTGTATGCACATGTGCAAATGACACACAGAGATCGTCCTTTCTACACATATATTTAAAAAGGCAGCTCAGTAAAATTGACTCAGAAGTAGAGTCCATTATTTACAGTGACTTTTCCAAGCAGAAGGACAGCGGTGCAGTCAAACAGACAGCAGTCTCCACTGTTCTTAATGCCAGGTCAACTCCTCCTCACTCTGCACACATTCCCGCACCTGCCAGCTCTACGGGCAGAAGGCCGCAGGAGTCAGATCTGGTCTCTACAAGACTCAGAAGTCAGGATGAAATTCATGTTTCCTCCATTTCTTAACTAAGAAGCACCCTTGTAGGGATTTCTGAGCAAGGAATTGTGACTTGTGGCAGAATTTATTTTATTTTATTTTTATTTTATTTTATTTTTTGAGACAGGATCTTGTTCTGTGGCCCAGGCTGGAGTGCAGTGGCTCGATCACAGTTCACTGCAATCTTGACCTCTTGGGTTCAAGCAACCCTCTTGCCTCAGCCTCCCGAGTACCTGGGATTACAGGAATATGCCACCATGCCCAGCTAATTTTTATATTTTTTTGTAGAGACAGGGTTTCACCATATTGCCTAGATTGGTCTCAAATTCCTGAGCACATGTGATCCTCCCACCTCAGTCTCCCAAAGTGCTGGGATTACAGGCGTGAGCCACCCCGCACCTGGACAGAATTCTGTATCTTGATAAGAAACTCACACAGTGGCTGTGAGAAGACATAAGGAAAGAGATGTGGATACTTTAAGCCGTTTAACGTTTCATGTAAACTTATGTCTAACCAGGGAAAAGTAAACTCCAAGGACTTCATAATTTATAGTTCTCTTAAGGAACTCTTTAAGCTTTTTTTTTTTTCTTTTTCGTTTTCTTCTTTCCCTTTTCTCTTCCTCCACCTCTCCACGGTCCTCTCACTGTTTCCTAAAAGCCCTGTGCTGTATAAATGCTAGGCATATGTTATTTTATTTAGCCCTCACAATAAAGCCTTGGCTTGTGGGCGATCAGCACTGGCTGCAGCACCCTGCCTCCAACCACCTGAAGGTGTTTACAGACAGCCTCTGCCTCTGAGTAGCTCTGGGGTCCGAGTCACACACAGGACATCACCAAGCCTCAGCTTCCTCATATACGAAACCAAAGAAAACGCCAGCCTCATGTCACCATACAGCTGGAGAGTCACAGAGCAAAGGTGTCAGGTCCCCGCCATTAGCTGGTGCTCTGGAAATGCTGGCTGCTCCTCTCCTGCCCCACCCCACAGCCTTCACACATGACTGGCGGGCTGCTCACACACCTCTGGCTTCCTGGCACTTCTGTCAAAACCTCACATCTCTTAGGAAGAACCTTCAAATGTCATGTTTTTTCCTAGTAGATATCAGCTGTTTCTTAGGATGAGAGTGTCTCAAAAAGTCCTGTCCTTCACATCAACAACACTTCTTCGAAGTAAGGGGGGTTCCTCCCTTTCTTTCCCATCTTTCTAGTTTTATGATTCAACAACAATTTACCAGGAAATATCTGGAAACGACTAATTTGGGTCACACATTCTTCCCATTTACAAATCAAACAACTAAGAGTGTGTAACATCTAAGTCAAGTCATTTACCTGGTTCCATAGCTGTTGCCATGTGACTCCAGGGGCTTGCAACCAAGCAAAGGTGCTATGCTATGTCCTTCCTAGACATTAACTTTGTTAACCCTTGAAGCAGCCCTGTGAGAAAAATATCACCCCCACTTTACAAATGAGAGAAACTCCGACTCAGAATGGTCACCCGACCTGCCCAAGGCCAGGTAAGACAGTAGCAAAGCAGAGTGGAGCCCAAATTCGTGGCACTCCAAAGCCTGTTTCTTTACTCGCTGCCTCTTTCCCACTCCGCAGGTCCTGAGCTGACTTCTCCAAGTCTTTGCGTCCTAGCTGTTAATGAGTTTATGAAATGAGGCCCTCTGAATAGCCCATACTACACATCAGGGAGGACCATTTCCAACTTGGGCATTCCACAGATGTGTGTGCAAACCCCGAGGGAGTCTCCAGAGAAATTACAGAGGGAAAATCCAGGATCTGTCCAGGGATGTTGCAATCTATAAACAGCAGGAGGAAAATGCACTGAAACTCACGTGCCACGGTGCACAGCAGCCCTGGGGAGTGGGAAGCAGCACATGTTCTTAGGAAGACAAGGTGTGCCAACTGGAGGGAGCGGTGGCGGGGTTGTTGTGAGAAGTCACAGAAGGGTGATATTCAAAATGAGAACCAGGAAGAGAGAATCTCAAGTGGAGGTACGGGGCCACAGCAGGGTCAGCAGTGGAGTTGGGGGGTGGGGTGGGGTGGTGGCTGGTCATCCCCAGGATGCAGGGCCTGGTTCCAGAGGCCTTGGAAGCTGAGATGAAGTCCCCAGGCAACAGGAACTGTGAGAGGTCCCTGCTTGTGGGGGTCCTGTGGTAGGAGGTGGTTTAAGGGAACTGGTCTGGGGTTGGGATGGAGATGGCTGGAAGAAAGAGTCAGTCATAACACTCCACAGGCAGAGAGAGAGAGAGAGAGAAGTTGGGGGCCAGTTGGGTGGGCTGGGGAAATAGGAGGATCACAAGTGGAATCACACACCCATAGCCCTCCAAAGCCTGGCAAGTCGGCAGTCAGGGGTGCAGTCATCCTGCTCTCAGTTACTCTAGGCTTTAGAGCACCACTAGCCCAGTGACCACGAGACCCCAGCTTCCAGAAGACCCGAGAGTCGGGCCTTCTGCCACCCCATGATCTTGCGCCATTCCCTCCACATCCAGAGGCACTGTCCCGCCCTGGTCTCCAGGAGGTAGGGCCCAAGCACAGCGATTGTGACACTGTGCTTGTGTGTCATCTTGTAACTGGGTTTCCACATCCTCCTGGCTGTATTGTAAAAGCCCTAGAAGAGGAACAAGAGCAAATAATGAAATATAGGAATGCAGGAAAAGAGGAAGCCGCCGCGAGATACCAGCCCAACCGAAATACAAAGAATTATGGAGAAGTGACAGAAAGGGAAGTAAGAGTAAGGAATTGCATTGAGTAGCTTAGCAGAGTGCGCGCGCGCACACATAGACAAAGCCATGCACACGCACAGACACACACACAGCCGCGCACACAGACACACCCCAGAGACACACATGTACACACAGACCCAGAAACACAGGCACAGAGACACACTCACACACTCTCACAAATTCATACACACACACAGCCTTTCTTGGGTCTGAATCAAACTGCTAGCAGAGTATGAGCTCTTAGTTGTCAGCCTTGGAGGGACAGTAACAAGTTCACTCTGGGGTCTAGCTGGCTGGGAGAGATCATCCAAGTTTGCCCGCTCCGGACCATCTGTCCCCACAGGGTACTAGATCCAGAACTTCCTGGTAGTTCCAGAAGCCCATTCTGTCATTTTTTTTTTTTGTATTTAAAAAGCCAGAGTTAAAATATGGTAAAACTTCCTTACATTATGATCAAAAACTTAATTTTAGGGCTGAGACGCAAAGTGGACTAATGGAAAAGAAAACATAAATCGATTGGGGTAGATGCGTTTAGGGACCCCCAAATCATTTTTTTAAGCAAGGAAAACAGGCAAGGAGAGAAAAGCCTGAAACTGAGGGAAAATGAGAACAACACAGTGAATTAACCCATCTGTGGCATTTTCTGTTAGTGGAGATAACCAGTGGCAGAGCTCTGAGTCAAAGACATCCCCACCGGAGGAGTGTGGAGGTTGCTGAGAAAAAGTCCTTATCTAGCATTTTCACAGGCATGCGGCAGGAGGGGCAGGAGGGGGTGGCCTCAGAGTTCACAGGGAACGCTGCCTACCTGGGGCAGGTTTTTAAATGAATGCACTACTTTCCCTCCTC
Source organism: Colobus angolensis palliatus (assembly GCF_000951035.1). Taxonomy (NCBI): domain Eukaryota; kingdom Metazoa; phylum Chordata; class Mammalia; order Primates; family Cercopithecidae; genus Colobus; species Colobus angolensis. The sequence continues at coordinate 4,559,581 of NW_012115910.1, forward strand.
CTTATTTTCCAAGAGAAAGACTGGCTAGCCCCAGAACTCTCATTGTTCTTAGAGGAAACTGCTGATCATCTGTCGGAATTTAAATTTGACTGGGACTTTCTGAGGACTGTTTCTTTCCCTTTATTTATTTGCTTGTTTGTTTGCAAGCTAACACATTAAATTTTGGAGTGAATTAAAACAAGAGAGACTGCAGATTCAGTACAATTTGGACAAGAGCACTGGCCACAGCCCCTTAGCATGCAGCCCAGTGGGCACAGGGTTTCCAGTGGACCGTGTGGCCCTGTAGCCGGGGGGCAGACCCAGCCAGGACTCTCTCGTACTCTCGCCTCCCATCCAGCAGCCAGGCCTCAAGGCAGGGGTTGGCCAGTACCCCAACCCATTCTTTTTTTTTTTTTGACACTGTTTGACTGCTCTCAACCCCTCAACAGCTCACTGATGGTGATGACCACTCTGCAATCCAGCTGGCTGGGCAGGATCATCCGAGTGCACCCGGGACCATCTGTTCTCACACGGTACTAAATTCAGAACTTCCTGATAGTTCTAGAAGGCCATTCACAGGTGCCTCCCCCATGAGAATTTCCGCCTGTTGGGAAGGAGAGCTCAGACATCTCAGTCATTTGCCTGCAGAATGGAGGAGGCTGCTCAAGATTTGCCTCATGGAGGCTGAGGCCACTGGGGAGAGAGGCACGAGACTGGTCATCTCCACCTTCCCCCAACGCCCAGGCCTGTCCGCCTCCTCACCCGAGGACTCTGCCTCAGAAGCCTCCTACAGGAATCTCCTGAACAGGTGTCACAAAAGGCACTACCACACATTACATATTGTTCCTACCCAAAGTGACCTTTTTGACACTGAAGCATAGTATTGATGCTGTCCAAATGCATCACTGAAATCTTACGCTTGAGCGTCTTCCGTCCTAGATAAACTTCAGTGCATTCAACAAGCTGGAGGGGAGGTCTAACTTTCTGCACTAACCACTCTCCATCCCCATCATGGGGAGACAGTCCAGTGACCACAGGGCCTGCAACCAAGAGTATGGATTAGTTACATTAAAAATTCTTCACCAATACTAGGGAAAAGACAAGCAGAAATGCTAGAGAGGGTAATGGAAGACCGGTGACTCCAGGATTTTGGTGTTCTCTTTCTGGCAAGAAGATTTCTCATCTCTCAAATTTGACTTTTTGTTCTGTCTTAAAAAACAAAAGCATACAGTACAAACACTGCTGCCCTGTCTTTCTGCCTTGTAGTATCTCCCGCCGGCCACCTCTCAGGCTCCCTTCAGGCCTGTGTTCAATCAGGGGGACAACTGGGGCCCTCGCCCCAGCTCTGTCCCTTGCTCTATGTCTGCCCTGTGCCTAGGAGGCTTTGGAACGGGCACTGTACACACAGGTGCAGCCAGAAAGCAGAATGATGCTCACCTCTGCCAGGCTGCCCTGGCTAGTGGGGACTCTGGTAGGATGGAAGCCCAGGCACCCACAGCAGTGACCAATTGGATGACACACCTTTGCACTGGTTTTCCCTTTTCAGCCTCCCCGTCTCCCCAGGATCACCGTTCATGAACCAGCGGCTCACAGCACCAGTGTTGGGCTTGTTGTGAAGGGTGCCCAGGCTGCAAGAACCACTGATCCTTCCACACCAGGGAGAACTGCTAAAGATGCACTTTGCAGGCACAGAAGGCACACCAGACCTCGGGCTTTTAAATCCTGAGTTACAGATGAGCCTGGCAGAACACACAAATCAGCGCCCTCCAGGATGATGCTACGGGGGGAATTCTGCCTCCTCTATGTCCTGACGTCATTCTGAACTTTACTAAGATCCCAGCATCCAGGAATGGGGCCTGGTTGGGTCCCAGTGTGGCATGAAGGGTCTGCTTCTTGTAACATAGGTGCTGGGGGCAGGGGAAACGGGGACAACAGCAACTTCCTGCAGAAAACAGGCGCAGGGCCCTCGGAAATGTGATGTTCCTGGAGAGAAATATATAAGAAGAATGTGGGATCATGGATACATTTAAATAAATACAAGTGTTTATGACTAGTAAATCTAGAGATTCACTGAAAAGAGAGCCCCTTAAATAAAAAGGACACAGTTGAAGATTCTTCCTGCAGCAAAAGTGGCATCTACTGGCCCCTCGGCTCTTCACAGTCCTGGGGGGCTGACCCACCTGACCTCACCTGGAAGCTCCGACTCTTCCAGCCAGGAAGAGTCCTCTCCTGCGTCACTGGAGGATTGGTCTGGATGGTCAGCCCTTCTCCCTTATAAGGATGAGAGCACCGCAGGAGGTGAGGATAGAGGGAGGAGGGCAACTTCTTTTTCTCTTCTCCCTTGCAGGGCCACAACAACCATTGCAGAAACAAGAAAGGAGAGGCCAGCAGGCGCAGGTGGCTTCCAGACCTCAGGCCTTGTGGGAGGTGTGAGGGCAGAGGAAGGAGCTTTTGGCTGAAACTGCTCATCATGGCAAAAGTGTGGCTGGCAGAACTGAGGAAGAGGAAAGGCAGCTTGCTTGCTCTCTCTCTTTAAATGCAAGTGCCCTGGAAGCCTTGGAAATATAGAACTGCAAATTCTGCTGAATGCTGGCGAAAGGGAAGGGTCTCATTGCTCTTCCTGCCTCCTGTGCCTGGGCTGTGGCACAGCGTCCCAGCAGACCACCCGAGCAGCCCCTCTGGCTTCTCCAGCTCTTTCTTTCATGTCTTTCTGTTTCTTCTATAAAAAGATTCTACCATAAGATCTAAGCAAGGGTAAGCAGGGGGAAAGAGGCGTGGGCAGCCATCGCCTTGCTTATGAGCAATATTTCATTTGCAGAAAACAAAAAATTAAAAAAATTCTTAAAATATGTAAGAGAGGAAAATACATATTATGTGGAATTCATAGAAAGTCTTATCTTATGCAAGGATAAGATATTCAAATTTAGGATAGTGATTATGCCATGATATGTCATGGTTGAGGGCTAATTAAAATAAGTTTCCTAATAAATAATAAAAACACATTTATACATTAGATAAAAACATCATTAGTATTTGATTTCAACTTGGAGGCCTCCTTTAAGTGATAGAAGCACAACAGAAACTTAAAATGAAAAAACAGAAGACAGACCAAAGTGGTTGAAAATGTCACTGCTTTGGTCTCATTCTGAAACACTAAACTTAAAATATATAAACGTTAAGATCAACAGAATCACCAGCCAATCCCATCCCATCCCATTGACATTATTCTGACTCAGAAGTTGTACACATCATCCATATCAGCTAGTGACGATAGGTCAAGAATGAGAAAGAAAGTAAAACTGATCTCTGAGGTAATCAACCAGAAGAGAAGCAAAAAACCCTTGACCTAAAATTCATGCATTTACTCATGGGCAAGTCCCTCATACGCTCTTGGCACTTACACACACTCGCTTTATGCACAGTTGTAAAAATGATTAAATAGTTCTTTCTTATTGTAATTCCCAGCAGATTAAACGTAGCAAATTAGACTGCAGAGGAAGAGACAGATAATACTATCCAAACAGGTAAGAGAATTCAAAGCCAGGATCATTCAGGGTGCAGCTATTAGCTCTGTATGCACAATGACTTCTCAGAAGTGAGGTTCAGGACCTATGGGCAGGGAAACACAAGTGTACTTTCTGGCCGAAACAGGACTACACAGTTGAAATCTGGACTGTTGTGGAAATTCTAGAAGTCAATTTCTCTGCTGCATTGGAGGCAACAAAAATGTTTGCTGAAGGAATGAATAAGAAAACTAATAAACTGATACTACAATATTCTCTGCTTAAGGGGTTTATAATTTACTCTGTGTGCCCACAAATTATCTTCCTGTAATGCCAGAGTTAGTATTTAGGATAGTACTTTTGAGCTAAGAAGAAAAGACTAAAGTGTTTTCAAGAAAGTCTTTGAAGAATCTTGGCATGGGGGCAGGAGGTATTGTTAGTAGGTTCTAGGAAGAGTCCTTATCCAAAAGTGTTAAAACACACAAGAAATAAAATGGGGTAGGCTTGAGTAGTTTAGAAAATTTAGTCTTGAAATCCTCCCTCCCCTAAATGCTGGATTAAGGTAATACTGGCCGAGACAGCCTCCAAATGTGTGAGCAGGAGTGTGAGGCCTGGCATAGCCTCAGACAGTGCAGCGGCTCTAGAAAAATCTTTGTTCCAATGAAGGGCTCACTGGCCAGCTAGCTGAATGATTTCATACATGATTGGGGCAGCACATTTTACCTCACATATCCATTTCTGAGCAAAGACATTGTTGATTTGATTGCAACTAGGTTCAAAGTGCATAAATCTCAGGTGGGGTAAATGAGGTTGGTGTGACTGCTTCCAGGGTCCTGCTGCCGGGAAAGTAGATATGGAGGAAACACAGAACATTCTGAGATGAAAAACAGGAAATGGGTGAATACAGTGCCCCTTCTGGGAAATGATGAAATGAAATATGTTTTAACTTTAAGGTGTAATCATGCAAAACTTAGTTTATCAAGGTTACTAAGACATATGATTTTACATTAAGATAAGCGACTTTTTAAAATTAAAAAACCCAATTTACATAATGGTTAAATCTACTGCCAATATCATAAAAATATAATGGTTACATCCATACCCCCACTCCCCATATTATGAAAACTACATTAAAAAAGAGAGAGTATGTGATGAACAATTGAGATGTGGTAAATGTTTCGGTGATCTTAGATCAAAACTTATGAAGTCTATAGTTAATTGGCTTCTACTATTTTATTCCGAGAGGTAACACATGAACTGAATTAAACAATTAAGAGTTACTGTGTTAAAATATAAACCTCTTTTGCTAGAATGCATAGCTAGTATTTAAACGCAGTTCTTAAATTGGTAAATACAGAAAACAGAAGCACACTTGGCTCCCTGGGTCCTTGGCCCCAGTGCAGCTGAATGTGAGACTGCCTTTGAGTCAACCTGGGCAAGCCAGCATGCAGGGATAAAGCGCTACCAGAGCCCAGCTTGCTCCGCGATTTCTTTCACAGATTGACACCCGGCAGTTGTACAAATCGTACCAAAGATCTACATTTATGAGTAACCAATGCAAATGAGAGGGAATGAAAGAACAGAAATGATGGGAAATCTAACAGCATAAATATGTTCACACTTCAGTGACACATTTCTAACAGTTAAGCACAAGGCAGAATTATCTGTGCACGAGGTGAGGCTGTCGTTAGAGTCCACTGGTGTAACGTGCCATCAGAACCCAATTTATCCTCGCTCATCTGCCTGCCTCGGAATCCTGCCCCAGGATTCTCTACCCAGCTGCAAAGTCACCTGCAGCAAACTCTCTTTCAAAATTAGTGGGGAGGGCATGGGTTACGGGTGGGTTCAGAAATGCTACCCGTTCAGTTCACTAAATTCCCAGATGGGCCCTGAAAACCAAACTTAGCACCTGCACCGTGAAAGCCAAACGTGACTGGAAACAGTGCTGAGGGGAACATCTGTACAGGCTTCTTGAGAAACAGAGTCAGGGACCAGCCTCTGGAGCTGGGCTCCACCTCAAAGAGGGAATGTGTAGACCCTGTGGGTGATGGGTTCAGGCCTGCATCCCAGGATGTCAAACTATCGTACCTCCGAGGATACAGCATCAACATGCGCTGGTCAGAGAGGGGGCAGCCAGCTCCAGGCCTCCCAGCAGACGGTGGTGGCCATGGGATTCAAGCCCAGCCTGCAAGGCCCACCCCAGGGCTGCCCCACCTCCCTACGTCCTGCTGCCTTCTTCCCATGTCTGATGAGACACCTCTGCTGATGTGGGGATAACTTCATATGTTTCTCAGAGCTTCTTACATCTAACTTTGGAATTTTCAAACCTACAGCTTTCTGAATGAATTTATAAAGTGAGTAAGACACTCTGTCTTGTTTCCAAAGCTTTGACTGAAACTTTGCATGGAGGGAGTTCATAGGTTCCAGACTTATTTTTCATAGACCCAATAACATGTTTTAAAACATAAGCACTAATGCCCTCAATGTGACAGGGTTTTCACCAGGATGATACTTGCTGTAAGAGTTATTGATAAAAGGCAATAGAATAAATGGTTCAAACTAGCTATCATTTTGGGGTAAGCTACCCCAGTGACTCCTCACCCATTCCCCATCACCCCCATGCCACTCAGCTTATAGACTGGGTGGCTGTTACTGCCTGCAGGACAGACTTCTGGAAGGCCTCCCTGCTGCCAGCCCTCTCCACAGGGTCTGTCCCCTTGGCCCACGATACACCAAAGCCGGCGGTCGGGCTTCCATGCTACTCCTGCTCTTCCTTGGTCCATGTTTTGTTCCCACTCCCTGTTCCTTTTTCCCATCCATCTCTTCTAAAATCCTATCCATTCTTGTAGGTACACAATACATGTCCTGCCTTCTAAAAATTCCATGCGCTTCTCATCAAAGCCGATTTCTCTTCTTGCTTATTTTAAAAATGCTACCCCTTAGAAAGACTCAGGCCATTTCTTATTCATCCTCTTTACTCCTCATTACACACTCAACAAATACTTCACAAGAGAAACTAGACTGCATAGTAGCTATCACAGTCAGATTTCCCCACCAGTTTACCAGTGCTATTCAGAACACAACACCAACATGTCTCAGTATGTTCTTCAGCTAATAGTTGATCTTTTGGTGGCAACAAAGGCCATGAACACACAGGCCAACACTAGACAGTGTAGACAGTGGTAATGACTTAAGAGCTAAAGAGCAAAAGATTTAGAATCAGAAGATGTGGGTTCATACCAGTTGTGTGACGGGAAGATCAGTTCATTAACCTCCGTTCATGTTATAAACTGGCTGACCCCATGACCAAGCAGGAGGCTGGCGATGCTAAGTAGTGCTTGCCACCTCGAGGCCATGCTGGAGACTGGGCATGTGCCAGGGACCTTCCTCATCTGTGAAGCAGAGAGAGGGCCATGCCTGTCCATGACAAGGACTAAATAACATAAACTGCCCCATGGCCACTGCAGCCTGTCTCCTTTGTTGAAGGACAACTCTCCTTAGCATTTGTAGTGCATGGTTCTGGTGCATTTTATTCAATGAGTGGGTGCATTGCTGTGCAAAATAACAAACCACTTATTGAGATTGCTCTGCCATGACCATCTCAAGTGCTGCCTTGTTTGTTTATTTTTCAACATGTCCATTTTCAGAAGAGTTGCTGACTTAACCACATCTGGCATGGTGGTTCACTTTGTTCATTCTCAAAACAAAATGGCGGCCCGTCTCATTGTTCAAGTGGGCAGGGCCTCTGCAGTGGCTGTGGATGATGTCCAGGGTCTCAAAACTATTATGTTCTTGCTCTCTTCTTGGTCTCAAAGCAATGAGGAAGCAGCATCTTAAGGAGGTGTTTTACCTCAAAGAATGTCCCCAAAATAACTGTTTCTCCTACAACATAGCTCACACTCATCCATTTCCTTTTGGAGGTGAGAATTCTGCTAACAGCCAACGTGTGGGGCATCTTACAAAATCAATAATCAACAAACGCCCCTCTCCTTCTCCTTCTTCCTCAGCTAGGACTAACATGGATTCTGGAAGAGCCAGATATGTCATGTCCAGAGGCAGCAATTTAAGACTTCAAAGAATTTATTTTTCTGACAAACTTAAAAAATGAATTTCTTTCACAACCTAACAATTATGCTATATGGCTGACTGATGGGCTATCAAAGGAGATTTCTCTCAAAAAAAGGAATTCTCTTTGAAATGTCCCTGGCATATCAGAGGGAAAACCTGGGATTTTCTTTAGTCTTTCTAAATAAACAAAAGTGCATACTTCACACTTTGGTTACACTAAAATCTCCCTTTGTCCCCTGCATGGCCCCCTGCTCTGTGGTACCCTCTGTGTACCTTGCAATGTGGGCCTCCTTGGTGTGAGTCGGGGAAATGGGATGGGTGTCCATCTGCAGCACAGCTTGGCTCAATGCAAACACGAGGGTTGCAGAGAGCGTCACAAAAAGCCATCTGCATACCTATTCTCATGAAGCACACTTTCTCCCTGGTTTCCCTTTCACTTAAGCTTTCTAAGAAATCTTTCCGTATCGATGGTAATCCTCTTGCCCTTGAGTGACTTGTGGAATCATGTGACACAGGTCAAACATGTAAACTGAACTCCGGGAATTCTGGATTTCTGGAGAGGACTGATTTGTTTAAAGGTGATATTTCTACTCACGAAAATAAAAACGAAATTCAATTAAAAATTGGATGGACAAAGCTACGTATAAGACTAGAGTCAATGGATAAAGTAAAGTAGAAGTCAAGGAGAGCTCCTGGGGAGACAGTGGCATGTTTTCCTGCTTGTGCTCAGATGCATCGTGGGATCTCTGCCCACTTTAGGCAACTCGCAAAAACTTGGTTTCCAGTCGTTTAAAGAGTATGACTTTGACTTCAAGCTTGGTTCACTGACGAACCATCATAAACTGTTTCTCCTTCTGTGACTGCTTGTGCAGACAGCGAGCCCAGGGATCTCAGAGGCTCTAGGATTTGATTCTTATCAGGGATCAGACCAGGAAGCATCCCTAGCAGCTCAGGTATGCTAACTTTATCTTTTTCTATTATTATTTTTAACAGATTATTAGGCTGTTTTCAAAAAAGACTCTTTTTAACTAGGAATCTTATGGAGCTGTGGAAATAGCATCTCAAGGGCAGGAATGCTGTCTTAATGCTGTCTTATTTATCACTCTCCCTGTAACTAGCACATACAGTATTTCCAAAAGATCTTAACAGGCTGAAATGAAACACACTGAACCAAATGAAATAACGATAATTGCCAGATCCTACCCTTCCCTCCAAATATCAAAGGCACAAATACAAGATGTGGGAAATAATGCCTTCAGGGCTGTTCCTGAGAAACTGACTCATGAGTTCTCAGTTGACAGTTAACATGGGTCGTGGCTGCAAAGATCTGAACACAATTTTATATGGGCACATGTACCCTATTAGGAGGAGCAAGGAAGGTGTTATTCCTGCTCAGCTCTCTGCCCCTCAGAACTGGAATAGTAAATAAAGTTGGGAAGCATGGAAAATGAGTTTAATATGCCATGCTTTCTCAGACTAGTGGCAGTTAAGTCGTGTGAAATTACACAGTTAGCTTTGGCAAACTGTTTCCCATTACACCCTGAGGTGGGAGGTAGACTTACATGCAGGAGAACTCCTTTTGAGGCAGGGACTGGGATTTCTTTTTCATTCTGCATTCCCTGGCAAGGCCAGGAAGGCCCTTTGGGTGCAATGTTCTAGGAAGGACTAGGGCACATTGAAGAATGCCAGGGAAGAGTGAGACCAGCAAGAAGAAGCAAGGCAAAGGCATCACGGTGTTTATTTCATTATATTCTGAGGAAACCAACACACTTTAGACAGGAGAACGGGCTATTTAGAGGGACTTGTTGAGCTGTTGTCAATGATATGAAGGGCTGAACTGCTTGAGAGAAGAGAGTAGTTACACTGCAGACATCTGCAGGGCTGGCTTTAGAGAGAAGCAGATTTAGTGCAGGGCTTTTGTAACGATCAGTGCTTCCCTAAACCTACAGTGGGCTGCCTCCTGAGGGGTCTCAATAGGCGAGGTGATCACCTGTTAAGGATGCTCAGGAAGAACTCATGCACTGGGGCCTGATGATCTCTTGACAGCCTTCCATCTAGTATGTTTTATGGGACTGGGGATCTCTGTGCACAGCAGCAACATAACATTGTTGAAACACACTGTGCACATGGTTAGCTCTGTGGGCAGTGGGGGTGGGATGGAGGTGTCTGCACTAGCATCTCTTCTAAATTTCCATCTGTTTCATGCACATGCAGACAGAAGCTACTGCTCCTCTTTCCACTAGGAGAACAGTCAGACTGTAATCAGTACAACCCACAAAAGCAGCGATGGACTTCAATGCATCAAGCTAAATATTTTCACGAAGTATTTTAACTGAACCAGATGTTCAAACCAGGCAGAACTGCTTGTGGGACGAGAAGATAGATTATTCTGTATTTCACTTCTATCTTTTACCTTTTTTTTTCTTTCTGCCAAGCTGCATCCATCTTTTCTGGCACCAGAAGGCAAATTCTTTGGCCCCATGAATCTCATCTTTCCGGTTCACCCCTCTGCCTAGCAGAGTGCCTGGGCCACAGCAGATATTTAACATGCATCTGTCTCATTAGTTGATTCTCCAAAGACGGCTCAATTTCCACCTCCCAGGGGATCCCATGTGTTCTGGAGTGCTGTTACCACTCAAAACCTGAGCTCCAAACCTAGAGTGTGGTGCGAGGCTTCTCTTTAGGTCTCTGCAGTTTGTTTAGCTCCACAAGGGAACTAGGTCTTATGTACCTGTGATTTGCCATGATCTCTAGTCTAACATCTTGTTAAGTGATTCAGTTTGTGCTTTGGAGACAATATGATTCTGAGTAATAGGTTAATAAGCCTGCAGATTTCTCTATGGTTTTTAAGACTAAATAGGATAAAACAAATTCATAGAATACACCCATGAATATTTTAGTAAGGTGGTAATTTGGTGTGGGATGTACTAATAATTTCTGAGATCCCTGGATGCCATCAATTCGGATTATTTATACCCTAAGGGCTGGGAGGAGACTAGAGGGTGTGACCTTCACAGGCTCCAGACTTCTAAGAATATTTTAATTATAATATAGCAAAGCTTAAAATATTCATTCCTCTTATTTTTCCCATCTATTAGGTTGATGTAAAAGTAACTGTGGTTTTTGCTATTACTTTTAATGGCAAAAACCACAATTACTTTTGCACCAACCTAATACATTTGATTTAAATTTTTAGATGACACATTTTATTTTTTTCCCCTCATCTGTGTAAGCAATGCTCCTTTCCCTTTTAAGTATTTTCATCTCTTACTTAAAATGCTGTTTCCTGACTTCCAATTCCAACTAAGATGATTTTCTATTTCTAAAGCCTATCTCATAAAAAGGTATCATCACAATACACTGAATTTACTGTTTCTGTAAGTCAAGATGTCAATTACGCTCCTACTTTTAACACTGCATTGTGTTACGTGATCGTGAAGCAATTCAAGTAGATGTAGTACCTGCCTGCAAGAATCTTGCAACCTACCTGCACACGAGGTACAAAATAACTGGAGTATAACAGTGTATACACGTTTGTACTTTTAGCACTGATTCAGAAGAGTGGAATAATTCTAGATGTGCTCAGATGAACTTAGGCAAATAGTTTGGAAGTTGTAAAATGTGTTTCCCAAAGCACAAAAGATAAAGAGGTGAAATGTGGATGACTTGCCCTGCGGGTTGGTGATATGTGAAGAGAAGGAACCTGGCTTAGAAACACTGCTGAAAGACTTCATAAAGGAGTCTTTGGAAGGGACAAAGAAGTGAAGGCAGAGAACATCAACGGATGTGGCCTGGGCATCTACACATGAGGACAGTCACATACTAGACACAAGGCAAAAGGTGCGTCCTTTCTGACCCAGTCATGCAGATTAATGAGTTTTTGAAATACACTTTATATATCATATATTTAGGAAAAAACATGATTTCATCCAATGTATTTTGCAGATGAAGAAAGAGGAGGTAGGCCTGCCCCACACATCCCGATTCTGGTAAGGCAGAGAACTGAAGCTTAAACCCAGGACTTCTGCTTCAAAATCTTTTACAACAAGCTGGGCTCATCTTCTGGAGGTTTTTTGGGGGTTGGGGTAAAAAAAGGTGGGTAAATTTATAAGTCAGCTCAGAAAGCAATTCTCACGACTTCACAATTAAGCCTTATTTGTGAACAAAAAAACAGCATTCGGCAGGTTAGGTTAGCACTTTATTCAAAGGTCTAGGTTCTAAAAGGATTTTGGACTATTTCTAAAAAGAAAATAAAACCCAGACTCAAATACACAAAAGCAACTGCTTGGGTCTCTGAAGGTAATCAAAACAGGGAGCTGCAAAATAAATGTGAGTGATGAAAAAAAGTGGATCCTCAACGTCAGGTCTTCTAGGCACGTGTGCTGGTGCATCAGGCCTTCAGCCCATTGCTGCTGCACTGTATTACGCTCTAGGTACACTCAAAGACATGAGATGACCATAGCTAGTTACAGCAACATTGTAACCACAGCGTGTCTTCTCCTGGCACAAGCCTCTTGTACAAAGAAGTAGTTCTCCTTGTCCATAAATCTCAAACCAGGAAATCCCTAATTCATTTAATGATAAGGAAAATGCAAGAGATTTGTATAGTTTTGTCTTTTCCAGTTACTCCCAGCTGTACCATTATTTTAGGTTACCTATCACACAGGATGGTGTGCCTGATGGTGCACACTGGCAGCCTTTTATCTATGTCTCATAGAAAAGTTTACTCCTGGGAAAAACAATTTGGTCACTAGTCTTTGGACCTAAGGAACAGAATCTTGAAATCATACTCATGATCAAATGTTGAAAGGAAGAAAGGGAGGGAGAAAAGAAGAGAGGAAGGAAGGAGGGATGGAGGAAAGGGAAAGAAAGAAAAGAAGGAAGGAAGGGAGGGAGGGGAGGGGAAGTGAAGGGAGGGAGGAGGGAAGGAGGGGAAGGGAAGGGAGGAAGGGTGGAGAGGGAGGGAAGGAAGGAAGGAAGAAAAGAAGGGAGGGAGGGAGGGAAAGAAAGGAAAGAAGGAAGGAAAGGAGAAAGAGAAAGGAGGAAAATGAAAAAGAAAAAGGAAGAAAGGAAGGAAGGAAGAAGAAAGACAGGAAGGAAGGAAAAAGGAGGAAAGAAACAAAAGGGTAAGCAAACAAGAAAGGTTGAGAGACAGTAACGGCCCAATCAAAGCTTCCATGACGAATCTGTGCCTTTTTGGATCACGGTGTACTCAGGAAATGCAGCCGCCACAGGAGCACACGCTGTCTCCTGAACTGCAGGAAGAGCAGCGGTTAGCAGCAGGAGGTGTCCCTTACACAGGAAGGCTGGGGTCTGGGCTGCACACTGCGGAGCAGATTCACATACCAGGGTGGCCCCGCTTGGGCTGTGAGGACATGGGTGCCAAGGTGGAACTGCTTTCTCAGGCTGCAGGCAGGCAGCTTGCTTCCTCTCTTTCTCTCTTTGAAAAAAAAAAAAAAAGCCTTTCCTTCACCACCTCTCCTCGGTTGCTTCATCAGGTTGCAAAAGCATCTCTTAGGAGGTATCAAGAGGCATTACTCTCCACAATTTTTGCAAAACAATTCCATAGGTGTGATGGTGTCTGCCTTTGCAGCTTAGTTTACTTACAGCCTGTCAAGGGCGTTCTCGGGGAACCTGCCTCATGTCTATAAAGCAGCTACCTCATTTCAAAAATTTAAAGAGGACTTCCCAACTTAAAAAAGTTACCATAGAGTATATGGGAATACAATGAAGGCATGAAGACAAAAAACATTTAATTCAGCTACTTAGCTTTGAAAAACTGATTTGTTTGACATGTTTACATGTTGCTGTATTCTCGTTACTTTGTACTTAACCAAAATGTCTACAAGTACAAGACCTATACTTAAAACACAGCTACATAAAACACACTCAATTGATGTTAAAATTGAACTGAACCTAGATTTTCTTTAAGTAAAATGTGGGCAAAAAATGAAAGACTTAAAAAGCAGATGTTCACATACATTCGTGATTGAACACTGAGAAAATGTTTTGAAGAGCAAATTGATTTAAAAACTCCTTTTAGAGAGTTGATAAATGACTAGTCTTTGGCTAACATTCAACAAGGGTTAATCTAAAAAGGTTTTTATTTGTATTTTTATTTTTTCCACAGTATAATGACACACAGTTCTCTGGAGCTTTCAAGTTCTGCCTACCTGTCCAATAGGTAACCCCTAGCCCCATGTGACTCCTGAGCACTTGAAATGTGACCAACCCAAATTGAAATGTGTGGTGAGGATAAAAAAAAAAAACACACGCGGGGTTTCAAAGACATAGTTCAAAAAGAGTAAAATATTTCATTAACAATTGCTTATATTGAGTACATACTTAAATAGTATTTAAGTATACTGAATTAAGAAAATATTCAAATTAATTTCACCTGTGTCATTTTTCTTTTTTAATGTGGCTACTAAAAATAGATAAGTAAATATGCAGGTCAAATTATGCTCCCCTTGGACAGTGCTATGCTGGAATTTCTGATTCCTATATTTCACAAATAATGTTCCACAGATGCTAGTTATCATCCATCTGTAAAACCTCTGCCCTTCAAACAATGACCGTTCAAGGTTGTTGCATCTCATAAGGCATAAAGCTGGGCTGGGACTGTCTGCCTATGTCCTGATTAGAAAGACTCCATACTGGCCGGGCATGGTGGCTTACGCCTGTAATCCCAGCACTTTGGGAGGCTGAGGCAGGTGGATCACCTGAAGTCAGGAGTTTGAGACCAGCCTGGTCAACATGGTGAAACCCCATCTCTATTAAAAATGCAAAAAATCAGCTGGGCATGTTGGCAGGCGCCTGTAATCCCAGCTGCTTGGGAGGCTGGGACAGGAGAATCACTTAAACCCAGGAGGTGGAGGCTGCAGTGAGCCAAGATCGCACCACTGCACTCCAGCCTGGGCTGCAGAGTGAAACTCCACTTCAAAAACAAACAAACAAACAAAAAGACTCCATACCTAACATTTAAAATACATGTGCAGGCACTGGGCAAGCAGACTTTAAGGTTATATTTTTAGGAGACTCCATCAATAATAAAACATGGTTATTGAAATGGGAAAAATTAACTAACACATATAAACCTTTAACAGAAATTTTTGCACTTACAGCTACAAAGTCAAATATAAAAATCAGTGTTGAGACCATATATAAGTAGCAATAATGCTTTAAAACTGCGAGTAAATACAGCCTTTACAAAGACAAAAACAACTCCATTATCATCTCAGGATGAAAGTCACTTCACTCAGATCACAGCATTCTCTACAGAACGATAATTTCACTAAGGATTACTTACACTGCAACACTAAGATTAAGTAAGGATAGCTACACCTGGTAATAGTTAATTGTCATTAAACATTATGGACAGAGTAGAAATGCTTGGGGGGCACTGGCAGATTCTTAATTTTATTGCCACCAAGTTCAACTGGAGAGCACAGAGATATTGCAAAAGCAGTCAAAATTCTGCCAGGTTCCAAGAATCATAATAAAAACGATCATATAGCTGCCTGTAGAAATATAATAATAGCTCTTTTCTCATTTCAGCAGGATTTTACTTCTAGGGTAACAGTCCTTCACTCTGAAAAAGAGAACAGCCACATCTGCCACTGGGCTCTGCCATGCAGCAAGGGGCCATGCTGGAGGCCTTCCATCGATCACACCCAACCTAGTGAGGAGTGACACCGGATGCTCAGGGCTTCACCGGAATCATCGCCTGGTGATTTCAGTGGAAATCGACAGCCTGCAGCCACATCCCCTGTGGGGGAAGTACTCTCCTGGCAGCAGGCCTTGCGAAGACACACCCTAGACCTGTCGCTCTGAGATCCCCGCAGCTGAACTCACTCCTGAAACTAGGGCACTAAACGGCTCTTCAGTTAATGGAGTTACAGCAAGTGTCAGGTGCTTCAAAGCACAAAAATACAATCTCTAGCCCTTCCACAGTAGAGGTAGTTTTCTGATAGACTCCTTAGACATGCGCATATTGCTAAGCCCTTACTGAGAAAGTATCCTCAAGAAGCCACCCCTGCAGGCACAGGGAGAACTGCACAGGCCACTTCCTGGACCTGCAAACCCATCTCGGGGCTGCACTTAATCTAAGGAAGTCAACAGAAATTTCTCTGCAGAAGACCAAGTTAATCACAGGAATTAAAGAATATTGCATGGGGTAATATCTTTCTGGAAAAATCATGGTAATTTAGTAACATATTACTGTAATTTAGACATCTTGCTTTACATTTAAAAATCATTCAGCCCCAAATAAAAATCATTCAGCCCCAAATAACAGCAATAGCAATAATAATATCCCATAAATAAGACACAGAATCCTTTTCTTTCTTTCTTTTTTTTTTTTTTTTGAGACGGAGTCTCGCTCTGTCACCCAGGCTGGAGTGCAGTGGCACAATCTTGGCTCACTGCAACTCCCGCCTCCCAAATTCAAGCAATTGTTCTGCCTCAGCCTCCCGAGTAGCTGGGACTACAAGCACACACCACCACACCCGGCTGTTTTTTTTTTTTTTTGTATTTTAGTAGAGATGGGGTTTCACCACATTGGCCAGGCTGGTCTGAAACTCCTGACCTCATTATCTGTCTGCCTCGGCCTCCCAAAGTGCTGGGATTACGTTGTAAACCACCACGCCTGGCCGAATCCTTTTCTAATCATACTCCCCCAGCAACCAAACTAAATGCTAAAGATGTGTTTTGTTTCGAATATGGAGAGTCTAGTTGCTCCAACATTTCCAGTTTGTGAGGTCAACAGCAAAGAGTCATTTGGAACCAACTCTTTTGTTGGATAAATTATATGTACCCCATAGTCCTCCCCAATAGATTCACCCTTTCCGAGCTCCTCCTCCACAACACACACACACACACTCACCCCCCTACCCCAAAAGAATTCCTCCTTTCAAATTTCACTGTCAAATTTCAGCTGTCAGGACAATAAAAGTGTATTTAAGCCAGTTGTGCACAGATAAACCGGCTCTCAAAAAGAAAAAGCCTTGATTTGCAGCATTCACCGATTTCTGTGGTGTAAATACTCCCAACCATGGTAGACTTCAAGCTACCAAAAGTTTACCAATAGCATGACAGATTTTCTGCATATGAGCAGTTGGCTGATTCTTGATGGCTCACTGCTCACCGGAGCACGCTTTCTGAGTTCCCTATAAGTTTCTGTTATCTCACTGATCCTAACAGGCAAAGAGTTTAAAATTGTGAGCATGTCTGCGGTAATTTGTGAAATGTAGGTTCCTGTTAGGGCCTTGAAGAAAGCTGGGCTTATCTGGTGGGAGACAGTAGCCCAGGCCCAGCCCTGCCTTGCCAGCAAGAGAGGGCTTGGTAGGGCAGCTTCCTGGCGTGGCACACTCCCCCAGAGCAAGGGCTTTCATTTAGTTTAACGGGTTCCGTGGAAACTTTTCGGGGCAATGTCAAGGCGGTACTCTGTTTAAGCCTTTCTACTTTTGCATAAAAGGAGGGGAAGCTGTTTTTTCTGGGTTATATTTACACTTCCCAAATCAGAAAATGCCCTAACCAGATAGGGGGACAGGTGGCAACTGGCAACCACAGCTCAACCCCCCGCCCCCTTTTTTTTCCCATTTCTTTCTGAAACCCCATGTAGAAGGAAAGTTAACGAAATGTCAGTTGGTTGTTTTATACACAGAGCTAACTATTCTTTCAACACAGATGGAACAAAGCAGAAAATAAAACTGGGACCGAAAACCCGGCAACAGAAAATGTTATCTATCTCTTCTGACAGCAGTTTTAATCTAAGAATCTCTTTATTTTCTAGAAGTTGGTTCTATTTATTGAAACAATTAGGTTCAATGTGATCTTGAATTTAAGGGATCAAAATAAAATGAAGATTAACCTTGGTTTTTGTTCATAAAAATAAGCAACTTTCCATAGTTACTGTGCACCTTTGAAGACACATAGTCACCACTGCAAGCAGGGTTGAAAATGCAAGGTTTGGCGTTTTTCAACCTTTTCTGGTCCAATTTCTCTATAGATTTTTTTTTTTTAATTCACATGTCAGATTCTGGAACATTACTCTCTATATTAAAAAACCTTAACAAATCTGCCAGATTGTCCCTCTGAATTTTCAAAGCTCTTACGAGTGGGAAGTACTGAAGGAAGTGAGAATGAATGTGTCCGGGCTAACTGGTGGCTTTTTCAGCAGGGTCCTCACCTGAGAAATGTGGAGACATTTTGGGTGTCACAATCACCATGGTACCACTTGTGATGTGGGTGGCTAAATATCCTGCAATGGGAGGGACAGTCTCACCCAAAGAAGTGCCCCCTACCCCAAATATCATTGTGCCACTGAGAAACAGTGACCTAAAATAAGATGATGAACATCAGATGCAGCCTCAAATTCCCTCCTCTCACTTTGAAAGTTCTCTCTACTGTCCTACATGCTCCATTTGCCCTCATCTTTGAGAAAGCAGTGACACATTCCATTCATTAATTCAATACCCATGTATCGGACACCAACCTACTGTAGGCTGAGGGATGCCCAGGTACTAGGGATCGCGTAGGGAGCAAATGAGAGCTGAGTCCTTCATCTATGAGTGGTGATGCTGCTGCTATAAGGCAGGGCAAGGAGCAACAGTGCTGAGAACGCTATCTTAGGGCATGTGTCCAGGAAGACCTCTCTGTGTGGGGACCTCTGCACAGAGCCCTGAGGGAAGGGAGGAGAGCGCCAAGAGGAAACCTAGGGGATAGTCCAGGCCCAGGCCCAGGCCCAGGCCCAGCTGGTGACCCACGCCGGCCTACCCTGGGGCTGCTGGTTAGATTTTAATCCTTTCTTCTCTGCTAGCTCCCACTTACTGGCCTTCAATCACATTGAAACATTCTCCTAAAAAGACTACCCTGTAAATACCATCCCCTAGTCCTGCGACCCCCAACCCCAACCAGCTCCTTGTCTTCTTCCCTTGGTTCCTAACGCCTGCCAGCCCCCAGCTGCCGCCTCCTCTCCTGTGCTGCTCCCGGTCCCTCTTACATGGTTGGTTTCTGCCCCAACCCTACTCAGCTGTTTGTGGGAAACCCACTGCCAACCCCCAGACACCTCTTTCTCAGGCACTATCCTGCGCCCAGCAACTCCTCTCGCCTTTGCTAAAATCACTGTCCTGGGCTTCCCTGCCATGTTTCTTTCTACAAATTTTACTCGGATCACACAACTCACTCTCTGTCTCCTTCTCTGCTCCTCTCTTAGACAATTAAAGGTATTTACTCCCCAGGGCCCCTGTGGTCCTGCCGTTTCGTTGGCTGTCCCTCCTGAGCTGATCGTGTCCCACAGATGGAACTTGCCCTATGGCTTACATCCCTATCTTCCGGACAGTTTCGTGGCTAGACACCATCCCTAGGTCTCACGCTAACCCCTACTCTGGGTACCGTTCCCATTGCATTCAGCAGAATCACCGTGGCCCCAGTCACCGAGGTGGACACAGCACCAACGGATGGAGCTGCCTCAAAGGGGCGAACACCATGGGGCTGCTGAGACACCGTGCCTCCCTGCCCTTCTTCCCCTCCTGCACCAAAGGCCTCCTGGCTTCTGGCTGCTGCCTGTCCCAAGGGTGAGCTATCTGACAGGTCACCTGAAGGGCTATTCCCAGGTCAGCGCGTTTGACGGTTCCCTTCCCAGCACTGCACCATTTATTCCTCAGCCTCAGAGTGAGTGTGGGCCTCCTGTGCCTCTGAGCCTGCACCCGCCCCACTCCTGCCACCTCCACCCCTTCCTAAAGAAGGGGACAGCCGAGGCATGACCCGTGGTCCCCACGCACACCCCTTCACCAGCACATGCGCGCCTGTGGCAAAATGACTCGTCCCCTCCCCCTGCACCCCCCATCGCCCACGCCGGGGCCAGACAAGGCTCCTCCTCCCCCAGTGCTTCCAGCTATGGGAACCACCTGGCATTTGCCAACTGAGTCTTCTCCAGGATCCAGTTTCACCAGGCTGGCCACAGGCTGCACCCTGTGTTTTATCACTGAGGAAGTATAAGCTTTTTGTCGGGGTCAGTGTGTCAGTGTTTCTCCCTAAAGCCACCTGCCTAACAGGAATGTCTGACACGGAGCATGCCAAAATGCAGACGATGATGATGTCAGTGCAGCTGCCCTGGACAGCCGTCTATGCTGTGTACCCCTGGGTCAGGCTTTGCAGATATGACAGCCAGGATCGGGTCGGGGGGCGCCTTCACCTCACAATGCAGTAACAGCAGAGCCACCTGCCAGGGCCTAACAGCTAGGAATCAACAGAGCCAGGCCTACGTATCCACATGGCCTGCTCCCAGACACAGCAAACACCCCAGTGGCTCAGCTGCCACACGCATGTGCACACATACACCACAGACACACCACACATCCCATACACACGTACACACCACATATCCCATAAACATAAACACACCACACACCACACATCCCATACACACATATGCACCACACACCACACATCCCACACACACATACACACCACACACCACATCCCATACACACATACACACCACA
>NW_012115910.1:4580567-4611057 GCF_000951035.1 Colobus angolensis palliatus
ACACACCACACACCACACATCCCATACACACATACACACCACACATCCCATACACACATACACACCACACACCACACATCCCGTACACACATACACACCACACACCACATCAAATACACACATACACATCACACACCACACATCCCATACACACATACATACCACACACCACATATCCCATACACACATACACACCACGCATCTCACACACATACACACCACACATCCCATACACACCGTATATCCTATACACGTACACACCACACATACGCGCCACACATCCCATAAACATATACACACCACCTACCGTATATCCCATACACACCACACATCCCATGCACACATGCACACCACACACACCACACATACACACCACACATCCAGTACACACATATATACCACAGCCCACACATCTTGCACACATACACACATTACACACACAAACACCACACATACACACCATATATCCCATACACATATATGCACCATACACTGCACATCCGATACACACACACACCACACATTATTCATCCCATACACATACACCCCCCATATACACAACACGTCTCATACACACATATATACCACACACTATGCATCCCACACACCTATACACATCACATGCACACACGATACATACATGCCACATACCCCATACACATATACACACTACACACCACACATCCCATACACATATACACACTACACACCACACATCCCATACACATATACACACCACACACCACACATCCCATACGCACATACACACCACACACACATACTACACATCTCACACACATATACACACTACGCATCCCATACACATATACAGACCACACACACATACTACGCATCTCACACACATATACACACTACACATCCCATACACATATACAGACCACATACACACCACACACACATACTACACATCTCACACACATATACACACTACGCATCCCATACACATATACAGACCACACACACATACTACGCATCTCACACACATATACACACTACACATCCCATACACATATACAGACCACACACACATACTACACATCTCACACACAGACACACTACACATCCCATACACATATACACAGCACACACATACACTACACATCCCATTCATATACACACCACACACATACACACCCCATATACATATACACAGCATATACATATACACTCCACATACATGTACACACACCACACACATACATGCACACACAAACATGTGTCACACATACCACACACGACTACATACCTAAACATACTACATGTACACAGATGCAAACATACACATGCCACACACAAACATACATATATATACCTCACACACCACATATACCCCCCACATATATACAGACACCTGCATACACACAACACATATACCACATGCACATATACACAAACACACACACATCAATTTCAGTTTTCCAAGGAAAGTTATTAAACTTCTGCTGCCTGATCTCACCGGTCTATTCCAAAACCTAGTACAAGCTGGTATCTGATATAGCACAAAAGTCACTTACTTTAATCTAAAATCAAAACTGTCATGAAGTTCTGTCATGATCCCTAAACATTTTGAACTACTTGACAAATTAGCAGACATAAAAATCCTACCCAAAAGGCAATCTGGAAGTCTGTACATTAAAACTGACTTTGAAATGCAAAGCAATGAATCTGTTACATCATGGCCTCTCTTATCAAACATGGAAAAACTTAGAGGTGGGTAGATCATTTTGTAATGCTATATCTCATGTTTGGGAAATTTGGAAAAGGGGAGGCTTTCCAACTGGGATCATCTGGGTTTGGACATGTTTGTGCTGACAATACCTGCTGTCTTCATGAGGCATTCCAAGATAGTGGTAGGAAATTACAAGACAAATAACACAGAATTTTCAAAATTTGCTCCATGGACCACTGAACAATAATTCAATTATGAAGGGGGCAAGGAACTAAAAAAGCAAGGTGAATAAGAATCCAAATAATATGCTTTCAGTTATTCCTCAAAGAAGAAAAAAAAAGAAAACTTGAAACCAATATTCCAGTCACTTGAAGTTCGGCAAACAGTTCTCGGCTTGAGACTTCTCTCACATTTGAACATGCTTGAGCTCAGCTGCAGCTAATGCTCAGATGCTGCTAGATAATATTTCTCCCCAGCTAAAATGGGGTTTATCGGTTCAGAAGAGATGCATTTCGCAGATAAAAACAACTTCCTCTAGCTGCTGATTAGATAAGCAGGCTCCGCATCCGTGCTCAAACGCCTGCTGCCCAATCTCCAATTAGACCAGAGCGGCTGCTTTCTTTCCATGGTGAAAGCTGTCCCCAGCACCACTCCTTCCCTCCCAGGCTGTACAGGACTGTTACCACCATTTGTCTACCTCCCCAGTACCGTGCTGGTCTTCTGCCTGAAACTCTAAAATGAAGGGGAGATTTGGCACCAGAATAGCCGATTAAAAATATGGTAATCCTCTTACAATTCCCACTGCAGTCCTAGAACTCATGGCTGAGTAAAGAAATTTTTACTTCAATTGAATGAATAAAAAAGAATATTTATGCTTTTACACACTCAATCATTTGTTCTGAAGTCCAGAGGAAAAATACCTAGATTTTTTTTTCTACTTTTTTTTTTTTCAATTATGCTAGGGTAAATCAAATCCCGTTCAAACTATTCAACGTGAAGGACCTAAGTTGTGCTGATTCAGTTTCTATCTCTCCGTGCTGCCAGGGAGCCTAGATCCTATGCCTCTGAACACCACACTGTGAGATGCAAGCTGAAATAAACCACTCATGAAACCATGGCAATCTCCTCACAACTCCTGGATTTGGCTGCTCCAGTGCACAGAGCCAAAGAAGCACATTCTGGAATGTACCAGGGCATACAGAAATATACCTTATCTCCCTATATTCAAACTCATGGGTCCTCCCGCCTGAATAACTACTGCCTGAGGTTGTCCCGATTATCAAGCCAGGTAGCAAGTCATTTAGTAAGCCTTGTTCCAGGCCCATATGGGCCTCAATCCTTCAGCCTTCCACGGATTCAACTAACCCATCTCCGGTCGCTTACATCAATCATGGTCCCAATTCAGTCCTACAGCATTCCTGTGCCTCTGTCCTGGGTTTTTTCTTCAATTCTACTCTAAGCCCTAAATTTGCCTGTCTGCTTTCTCAGGAGTGGCCATCCCGTTTTCTAGCCTGGAATCTTTCTTCTCTGTCCTCTGGTCTTTTGCTCCTCTGTTCCGCCCACCCAAACGCCTCCCCTGCTTCCCGAATTCATGGGGGAGGAATGCCCTTACTCACACCTCCAGACCTGTGTGCTTGTCAATAGAATCCTAGCAGCTGAGGACCCTTGGTTAATTTAGGACACGGAAATGTGTACAAGAGAGAAGTCAGTAACTGGCAAATATGTATGTATAAAGAAGGAGGAAAACAATGCAAGTATTACTGAATAAGGGAAGAAAATAACTAAACTTTTACTTTTCTCACACAAAACACTTATCTGCTCTCCAGACCCCAACCCTGACATAATTCCTAAATGAAAAACTTTTAAGAGTCCTTGCTCAAGAGTTTTCAGAAGAAGTCTTAATTCATTTTTTTACGTCTCTAGCATGTGTGGCATGGCTGATTGAGTAAATCTGGGGTTGCCTGAAGAGGTCACTGAGTGCATCCTCAGCTTTAAACAGTTTCATACACAACCACTTCAGAGAGGTGAGAGTTCTCTAGTTTTTAAAAAGACCACTTCAGAAGCTAGAGTCTCATTAAATAGACCATTCTGATGACTAAATCTCTCCTTACCAAAAGGAGAGTAAAGACCACATCTCTCCTTCAAGTCTAACTTACATTCTTCAAGCAGCACTTTAAATCCTTTGTTCCATTTTCTTCAGACCTGGAAGAAAATGGAGGCCAACTGAGGGCTGCAGGGCTGCTCTGCCCTCTGGCTCTGTCTCATTCTCCCCAAACTTACACACAAACCTAGAATGTTCCTTCCACACTGAATGAAGCAATGAGGTGTGAAACCATTACTTATTTATACTGGGAGTGACTCACCAATCAGTATAACCTCGCACCCTCATCATAGTGGACTGATTTCTACCATTCCCAGCAATTTGTTTATTAATATGGTCTGTTATCGTTGTTGAGAATAGATTTGCCTAACACTGAAGGATGCCAGTGGTCACAGCAGCTCATAGCTTTCCAAAAGTGTTCCTTGTCACTTTCTAAAGCAGACACCTGTGTAATCTATTATTAGCAAATAATTTCCCACTTTTTTTTTTTTTTTGCATCTTTTAGCCTCTCACCTTTTCTTCTTGAAATTTCAACAGTGACAGCTCGACTTCAGTCAGGTGGCGGCCAGCACCCTTACTCTGTCCTTTAGTCTTGTCCTATTCTAACAAATTCCTCTTTTCTCTTCTGGCTGTTTTCAGTTTGCTTATTCTTTGGACCACTTTTCTTTTCTAAGTAAGAAATACCTCTTCTATCCTTGGTGCTGGTCATCTGTTCTCTCCCTTTTCGCAACTGAAGCTACAATAACAAACCTTCTTGTAAATCTTTGAAATTTCTATTTTGCACAAGTTGAATTTCCTTTATCGGTCCTTTTTACTTTGTGTCTTTGCTACTCTGTCTTCAACAAAGTATGTCTATATATGTTCCATCTAACCCTCAAGGCCATTCTGTGATGCGGGTTCAGTTGCTACTGCCACCTTCAAAAGAGGAAACTGAGGCTCAGAAAGAAAAAGCCTTGCCAGAAGCTCCAGGCCAGGGAGGAGGGGGCTTGGACCTGTCCCTTCTGAGGTGTGCCTTCCCCACAGGGCACTCTCCGCCCCTGCTGCTCACCCTGCATTTCAGCAACTCCATTTCCTCCTGCCGGCCTCACTACTTCTGTCCAGGGGGAGAGCTGTCTTCTCACTTTCTACTGTGCGCTCTTTACAGTCCTTTGCACTGATGACTTATTCCCATGGAATAATGTGATGAAATATGGCACCCAGTTTATTTCCTTTATCCACGAATTCCCCCACCTTTTTATATTGTTTCCTAATGTTCTCTACATACTTCATTTATTTAATGCTATGCACTACAAATTAATGAACAGCCTGTCACCACATATGAAAGCCGGCTGGTTTCCTTCCAGAACCATCGAGGGTGGCCTCTAAACTCAGCTGTGTGAAGAGCCCTGTCTTCCCTCCATGTCTTCTTGGGCACTTCGGTCTTGTGGGATCCTCTCCCTCCCTCACTTCCTCTTCTCAAGCCTCTCCTTTGTGTGGTGCCCGGTTTGTCATGTGGGCTTTTGCATCTTTTTTGCTTTCTTTACAGTAACCCATCACTCCTGTGGCCTCTAGCCCCACTGAGGAGCATTCATCTCCCAAATCATCTCAGTGCCCATGTCACACGCTGTCCCCGCCTGTCCACAGGGCTGCATCAACTGCTATTTACAAGCTGAGCAAAGACGTTTTCTAGGGTTTTTAAATTTCACAATTCTGAAATCATATTTTCTAAACTTCATCCTGAAGGAAAAGTAGACTGAAAATCATGTCAAACATGACAAAGGGCAGGGCCAGGACCCATGGGCAAGGACAAACCCACCCCTGACTCCAAGGTGATGCCTGTGCTGGGGGCAGCTGGGACCGAGGGCAGGACTTTGAACCAAGAGACACAGCTCTGGGAACCCATCAGTAATGCCAACCACATGCTGGGTGGTCTCCCACCCAGGAAAACCCACCAACAATATGACATCCATAAGGGACAGGATACTGACACTGTTTTGAAGGCATGTGTGCTATTCTTCACTCTCCAGGAATCGGCCTGACTTTCAGTTCTCTAAAGGTGCCCCAGCCACGATGGCTCACAGCCTTTAAGGGCAGCTGCAGGGATTCCAGGGAGAGCCCATCTCTCTCTCCACAGTGACCCGAGCCGGCCTCCTCACTCTGACATCCAGGCTCTCCATTCATTTACATGGTTAATAGATCATTTCTTCTGGTTTAGTCCCTGAGCCTCTCTGTGTTCTTGGGCAGGGTGTGAGCATCTGTTTGCTCCTGTGTTAATCAGGAAGAATGGTACCCTTGGCACTGGGTGCTTCAGGGACTAAAAAAAATCAGGGAACATCACCACCCAGTGACTATTCCTGCGCCACTTTTGCAAACTTTTATCAATCTATGTGTTACTACTGACTTAATGTTTTTATTTAAACTGGTTTTTTAATTTACATAAATGTGTTTTGAAAGGAACCCTTGTAGTGGCACAGTGTATGATAAAACCAGTATCACTTGCAATACATAGAAGACAATCTCAGAAATAAATACATAAATTAAAATGAAACATGATCATTTGCGTCCCAACTTTGGAAAAGCCTGAAATGATATATGTATCTTTCTTTGGTAGAACAGAGCAGGTAATCCACAAGTTCATTTCTCTTCCCCTCTACTTTCAAACATATAGTAGCCGTTTTCCAATAGTGTAAAATAATTCATAAATATACTTGTTTTCTGGATTCATCTACACCAAATGGCTTTAGCCACCATCTTTATCTGTTTATGCCATTAACTGTGTTGCCGAGTTAAAAAAAAAAAAAGAACAATTATATCTAGTCCACTTGGTTTCTAAGACACATAAAAAGCATACAACATATGTTTTCTATACATGTAGATAAAATTCTCCGTTATCACATTTTCCATTATTGCATTAGGATGTCCTATAGACAGACAGTTGAGGTGATTCTCATAAGCCTGAGAATTTTACATACATGTTCCCTCCTTGGCTATGGGGGCTTATGCAGCTGACCCACATTGATCCAGTCTACCTCATTTTACCTGTATGTCCTTCATCATATTCTTTTATGCCAATAGGTGGCTTTCAGTATCACAGCTCTTTCTCTTTTTAAAGAAGAAAACAGGTATTCCAGGGAACCGTTGACTCAATAGCTCATGAGAACATGGTATAATGGAGCGAGAACTAGTCTTTGAATCAGAAATTCAGTTCAATTCTAACTGTGTCATTTGACCTTGGTTAATTCAATGAACTTCTCTCAGTCATTGGTTTCTTGAAATAAAGAGGGTGGGTGAAGTTTTCCAAACACAAACTGTCACATGTGTAAGTTGACCAGTGGATTGCAGATGGTTCCATATGCACTTTTTTATGGAAAAG
The DNA here is from genome assembly GCF_000951035.1 of Colobus angolensis palliatus. Lineage (NCBI taxonomy): Eukaryota > Metazoa > Chordata > Mammalia > Primates > Cercopithecidae > Colobus > Colobus angolensis. The sequence continues at coordinate 4,587,711 of NW_012115910.1, forward strand.
GTATGTAAATGTATGCTTAGATTTTTTTAATAACATTTAAAAATTACCATTTATGAAACTTTCTATTTTTAGTTAAATCTGAATTTTAAGAACTAGAGATTAGAGGGATAACATAAAATGGCCAGATGTGGCTTCTTCTAACCCCAAACACTGAAGAGCACTGTTGTCAAAACACGTAAGTGTGTCATTTTCACGATCTACAATCCATAACATTTGATATTCCTGCAAGTGCAGTGAGGACAGAGGACAGTGACAGAGACGCCTCCCTGGGCAGGATTGCTCCTCAACTTGGACATTTTGTGGGGTGTGTGGCTCTCATGGCCATGCTGGCCTGTGAGTGTCCATCCTCCCACACACCAGAGGACCCCCATTCAGCCAGTCTCTGTGCCATATTTCTTATATGCCAGTTGAGGGAACACAATGGATAAAATGACTTGTATCCCTTCATCACTGTCTTGGAAAAATACAAAGAGACAAAGGTTTCACAGGCACAGAGGCCGCTGGTGACCCACTTACCCACAACTCTGTCACTCTTGGAGCTTTGCTGTCCTCCCGAGGTGGTGGAGAGGTCCTCGGGGATCGGCATGGGCTCATCGCCCTCATCTGGAGTATCGCTTACTGGGGGGCTTTCCTTCCCTGAAGAGAAAGAAGAAGTGTGAGTCTTGGGCGGTCATGGTCAAGGTGCCTGGGCTTCCCCCCTGGCTTGGCTTGAGAGAGTGGCATGAGGAGGCAGGTATTGGGTAGAGTCAGTGCTTCTCTGCTGGGATGCATATACCTTTTTCTTTTTATATGAAAAGTCACTTCTCCCCACACAAGACAAATGAGAGAACACAGATGTGCAAAAGGGAAGAAATACAATCGCCTATAATCCCAGACACTGCCACTCTTAAAATCATCTTATATACTATAAATAATATGAGGTGACATCCTTTTGTTTTTGAAAATGAACTAGCTTTTAAACATTCTCATGTACATATTTCCATACTCAGGGACATATTTCCATAATTTCATTTATAATGGGCACACTAGGATTTATTTAAGTTCTTTTTCTATTTTCGAGTTCATATTGTTTTCTGTCCTTTTTTTATTATTAAACAACACTGTAACGAACATCCTAATAGCCAATCTTTGCACATATTCCTGATAATCACCACAGCATAAATATCTAGATGTTTTATCACTGAGTAAAAGGCATCTATATTTTTAAGGTTCTTCCTATCTTTTGTCAACTTATCCCCCTGGAAGCTTGTTCCAATTTACCCCCACAATAAGCTTGCCACACCACACCCTCCTGTCAATTTGTGTTTGAGGATACCACACCAGGTATCCTGCCATCTGCTCACTTTCTTTGCAAGAGCCAGGGAATATCTTACCAGCTGCTTAGTTTGACTTAACTTGGTGGGGAGAAGAAGACTGGACAGGGAATGGAAGGGAACCCCATGCCTACTGGGAAAATGATCCCCTCTCTGCAAGCAAAGGGAGTCTGCTAACACAAATTCTTTTCTTTGAAATAGGGAAATAAAATATAATCCATACAAATACAAAAATTGCTTATACTATACAAAGTAGGATTTACAAAATGAAATTGGGTTTTACAGAATATCTGTATTTATTTTGACTTGATTAGAATTTAATTTGACCAGAGGCTCTAGCAATGGGGAATCACTCCTACTCTGAGGAATCCAACCTTCCTTGGGAAGCCACAACTAGAAGGAAAGGCTCTTTTCTCCACTGAAGCTGCAACTCCTATAGTGTCCGCCCTTCCAGATCTAACTTAAACTTGAGTTGAGACACAACCCACATGCAAGAAACAGATGATGTGAACTAATGCAGTATAGCTACGTGTGGAAGACCATTTTAGATGAAGGTCCTGAAGAAGTCTAACGAAACAGCAACAGCCTGGGAGTGTGTGCCTGCTGACTGAGCTGGCAACAGGCAAGGTGATATGAACACACAGACAAACCTAGATTTTTGAGAGTGTGTGCAAATAATGAACCAAACATTAAAAGGTCTGAAAAACATGACTAGGTATTGTGTGAAATGTCCTTGTTTGTTGAATAAACTTTACACAAGAGTAACACCAGCATTTCAGATGACTGGCAAGACCAGTAAAATCATCCCCGGTATATAAAACAACCCTTCCTGGAATATTTAAAATAGAACCTGCACAGGCACCAAGCCTATGCTCTGGGGAATACTATTTCATTCTCTGGAAAACAGACATTACAATTTAATATTCCAGCTTAGCTGTAATTACCACAATTGGCATATTTTCAGAAAGAGAATTATTGGGTATATTTGGATAGCCAATACAAAATTAATAGTTAAAGATGGAGCAAGATTGTAAGAATTTCCCAAGGAAAAACAAAAGGCCAGAGAGACATTGATTGAAAGTGCTCATGTTATGCTAAAGCCTTGGAAATGTGCATTAAGTCAGTACTATTTTCATTGCTATAAATAGAATTTCTTTTTTTTTTTTTGATAGATTCTCACTCTGTCACCCAGGCTGGAGTGCAGTGGCGTGATCTCGGCTCACTGCAAGCTCCGCCTCCCGGGTTCAAGCCATTCTCCTGCCTCAGACTCCCAAGTAGCTGGGACCACAGGTGCCCGCCACCATGCCTGGCTAATTTTTTGTATTTTTTTTTTAGTAGAGACGGGGTTTCACTGTGTTAGGATGGTCTCGATCTCTTGACCTCATGATCCGCCTGCCTTTGCCTCCGAAAGTGCTGGGATTACAGGCATGAGCCACTGTGCCCAGCCTATAAATAGAAAATTTTTAAAGTAACAATTGCTAAATATCTTACTGCTTTCAGTTCTTTCATAAATGGGGAAAAACTCCAAATAGGAGAATGCAGGAGGTATATGAACCACTTGACAACTCTTATTTTTGTATAAGATGACTTCCTAGAGCAATGATGCTCAAACTTCCAGGACTTTAGGAAGGTTGTCAGAGGAATCATTTTTTTTTTTTTTTGGCAGTGGAGGGGTTGGGGTAAGAATAACAAAATAATCTTACACAGAACTGTAATACACACAACAGGTCTCCTACATAAAGTGGGGACCTTGCAATTTGGGGAGGCAGGGACTCAGGCCACTGGCCTTCTTGAAGACCTGCTAAAGTACCTTCATAGAAATGACCATGGAGCCTCCTGGCCTGACATGCTATCCCAAAGAGTAAACATGTACAGAGCGTGTGGGGTGTGCATGTGTCTCATGATTAACCAGCTGTCATTATTATGGGGTGGGGGAGGGACGTTGAGAAACTAAACTTTATTGACTCTTTTCCGCCTATAGCTTTTCCCTGTGATCACGCTGGAGCACTGCAGGATGCTCTGAGATGCCTTTAGATGTACAGCGCCCTGGAACCCAGGAAGGATCATAAAGAATCAGGACTTACCCAATGAAAAAATGTCATACTTTCTGCTCAGTGCATGCTGAAATACATCCAAATAACTCTTAGTTACTTTTACTAAAAAAATTAACTGCTGTATCTATGAGAGAACAAGATCCACTACAATTTCTTGAGGATGGTTCATAATAACAGGTGTGCTTCTTAAGAATTACATCTGCCTTTACTTCCTGCACTGAACTAAATGTCAGTGCTCCAGTGTCCCTGATCTTGCATCTCAGGACATTTATTTTTTTCAACATGGGGGAGAAAAAGGAATAATGAAACAGTAGGGATCGCAATTCTAAAATACCATGGGTCAGACTGATCAATAGGAACTCTCTATGCAGAAGAAACCACATGGGGAGAAGGGAGAATAAAAAATCAGTCTTGGCATGTACAGGGGCATCGAGTAAAGAGTCAGGACTGGATGGTAGTGAAGTGAGATATATTCACATGCCCACCAAGGGCTCCATGTTAATTCAAGCTCGCCTTGCCTGAACTCAGTGATAGTTCTTAAGAGGTTGTCTGATTTGCCTAAAAGCCCCAAAGTGTGAGTCCAGGCTGCTGAGAATTTCATCCCTCACGTCAGCCTCTGTGCCCTGGGCCCCTCATTGTCTGTGACAGCTGAGGATCTCCACGATGAAAAGTTATCACTTCATGAACCCCATCAAGATAGGCACAGTATTTTTATGCATTGATTTTAAACAAATTTGTCCAGTTAACCATTTAAAATGTAAAAGTATGCAAATATTATAAAACACTAAAATGATTAAAACAAGTCAACACATCTCAAATACTAACACACAGTGACTAGGAGTTAGTTGACCCAGGACATAGTTCTGGCTTTGTGGCTTGACCAATTAGTTGTAAGACCTATGGGAACACAAGACTGGTCCCCTTACTAAGACTCCTTCCTCAAGTGGAAAAAGGAGGCTGAAAAACATGATTTTGGTCTATCTCACAGGGTTGCGGTGAAGATAAAATAAAAATAATGTGCATGGATTCTAATATGCTAAGTAAACTTATGGTATTATTTGGTAAACTATATGAACATAGAAACATAAGGTATATATTGCATCAAGCTCCCACACTTTTCCTAAGAACATGTACAATGGCATGCAAACACACAGAGATGGAGACAGCAAGACATCAAGTGTTTAAATAGAATAATTTAGAAGATGCAATACAATTTCACTTACTTAGAAAAATGAAATAAACTTCTGGTTAAATTACACATTTACACTTAACTTACCTATGGCCTATGTTTCAAATAAAGCATTACCTATGAGAAGTGTTCTGGAAAAACCAGATGAGATGGTATAATTAGCTTATAAACTGTAAGCAAATAATTTCTCAAGTAGAGTATAATTCACTCGACAAAGTTCTGTGATCCCCCCTCTCCCAAACGCATGGGGTTTTATTATATACAATTGCCCAAGAGGACATAATTCTCTGGGTAAATACAAGTTCAAAATATCAAGTAGTGGGGAAGTTTGTACTCTAGGGTCTAAGTGGGGATCCCGCCCCAGAGCCATCTCCGACTCCCTACTGGACTTCCGGTCAGTTACTTAAATTCCATGAGTCTCAGCTCCCTGCAGGTTGGAAATGATAACTGTACTTTCTTCTGTGGATCCTTGTGAGGTTGAAATGAGAAAACACTTCAGGTAATGTTTGGTAAATCCAAAGCATTTAATCAATGTGATTTACTATGCTTAACTTGATAAAATATTCCCATTTACACTGCAATATATACAAACCTTCTTTACGTAAGCAGATTTTATACATCTAAGGGTGTACTTCTGGTTTCCATATCCCCAAAAAACCACACTACAAATAGCATTAAGCCAATATCCAATATATATTTAGGGTCACAGGTGCCAGAGGAATCTTAGAGATCAACTGGCTCAAGTCCCTCCTGTTACAGATGATGCTATAGTGGTCCAGGAGGCAAAAATAACTGTCTCAGGTCCCATCGTGGGAGGCAGAAATGGGATGCTGATGCACGTCTCTCAACTCCCATATCCTTTACTTTCCTACCGGCTGACTCTTTAGAAACCAAACCAAAAAATAATGCATAGGTATAACACATATTTTGGAAAGACTGCCAACAACACAAAAGAAAGAAAAAATATGCTTTACCCAAAGAATTAGTGAGATGTGCCTTAAAGGAAAGGGTAGCTTGCTTTAGATATGCTCTCCTCCAAGTCCATCAATAGCACTTTCTCAATACTCTGTGAATTCAAGTCAGTAAATGCTTATGGAGTGTCTACTGCTACACATCTGTGAGACACTGTAAACCAGGGCATAGCCCACATTTACACATTTCAAGGAACAAAGAACCCAGTGCTTTGAAAAAAGACAGATATTAAGTATTTATCTGTTTATCAAGCATTTCACATACTTTAGGTTGAATCCGATGAAATTGCTGATACATGAGTATTTTATGGGGAAAGAGGATGATTTAGGAACATATTCTTGATAAGGTTTCTTATAATCTATAACATAATCTTGATAAGATTTCTTGTCAAGAATGTCAACTCCTATTTGGTTAAATGTACATCCTTATGCCATAACTAAGTGTTATTTCTTCCAACTTTAGAAATGAAAAAAACAAATACTGGTTTTAACTGGAGAAGCAGAGATCAAACTCCAAGAAGTAGAAAAAATATTCTTTGATTCTTTACTAAAAGTGACATGACTCTTTAAGTTCTCTCATCACTACGTAGAGTGCTCAAAGGTTAACAGAAATCAAAAGTACTATGAGTGTTTTAGAAATAGGAATCCCTTTGGTAAGTGTACGCAAACTAAATTTCAGACCAAATCATTTCAAACAAAAACAGAGTTTCCTTTTTCAGGAAGTCTTATGTAATAAGGTCTCTATTCTTGTCCCCGCCCCCAGCTACCCTATCCTTTGAACAATTAGATTGCAGAACAAATTACTTATTTTGTATAATGGTAAAGACAAGAAAACTACCAGAGGAGAATCAGGCTTTTGTTAGTTTTGTTACTAAGTTATGAGATCAGAATACTGAGTATTCCTTATAGAAATATTCTACAGATGAATCCCTAGGTGTCAGCATTCAGCTTTGACTCTAGAATATCAGAGTGTAGACCCCTGCATTGGCCAAAGGGGTCTCATTTTCTTTAAATGCACCATGCAAAATACCAATTTAGAAGCTACCCAAAGTGAAAGCGACAAGGAAAAGAAGAAGAGCAGAACAATGAAAGCATCCTTTTGGCCTCTGGAAATTTTTAACATGTTTGGGTTTCTTGACACTCTAATCACTTCTAGTCACAGTCAGCAAACCCAGTGAATGAGATCCTCTTCCATGAGTGAGGATCACAGTCCTCATCTACCAGTGTTTCCCAGACCAACTCTCCTAGGCTGCAGTGAGAGGCTGGTGAAGCCAAATGAGAGGCTATAAAGAGCTAAACTGCTTTTTTCCCATTTAACTAGTTTTTTGCTGTTGTGCTTTTTTGTTTAAGAAACAAAGTATATGCTTAAGGAAAATAAATTCAAATAATGCTAAAAGGTAGAAGATGAAAAGCAAAGTTTTCCTTCTTCTCCTCCTCTTCCCTAACTCATCCCCTTCCTTCTACCATCAATCTTCCAAGAGGAAGTCCAGGTTAACAAATATCACTCTAGAATTTTCCTAAACGTTATGGGCAAGCATATAGAAAATGTGTATGTGTATGTAATTTATTTTCTTTTTAAAGAACGGGATCATATTTTGCATACCATCCAGAACCATGCTTTTCTCACTTTCACATGTATTTGAACTTCTTTTCATACTAGTTCATTCATATCCTCCTTATTTTTAAGAGCTGTATGTGGAAGTACATAGATGTACCATAGTTTTAAAATACTGAGAACAATGCTGCAGTGAACAAATGCTTAAATGCTCTGTGCACTTGTGAGAATGTACCTCTAAGGTAAGTTCTTCAACGCAAAATTGATATTTGGATTTATACCATTTTTGTTTACATAGATAATCACAAACTTTTGGACACATTTTCACTTTTACCAACTGTACCATGAAGTGCCTGTATACCACATTCCAAAAGTTAAAATGCCACATGTTCTCACTCACATGTGGAAACTAACAAATGCTGCTGTCATCAAAGTAAAAAGCAGGACAGAGGCTAATAGAGACTGGAAAGGTTGGGGGAGGGGAAGATAGGGAGAGATTTGTTAAAGGAAACAAAATTACAGCTAGGTAGGAGGAATATGTTCTAGTGTTCTACACCATTGCAGGATGACTGTAGTCAACAATAATATATAGTTTCAAATATATATATATATAGAAGGAAGATGTTGAATGTTCCCAACACAAAGAAACGATAAATGTTTGAGATGATGAATACGCTGATTTACCTGATCCAATTACTATACATTGTATGTATCACAACATCACTATGCACCCAATGATTTTGTGTCTATGTACACAACTATTTTGTGTCGATTAAAAAAAATTAAAAAGTGAAAATATTCAATGATATACAAACAGAGGATTATATTTAAGATACAAATGTACACAAAGAATGTGGAAATTATATTGTAATAAATACAAAGCCTAACTCTAAAGGAAAAATAAGCTAGCCTTTTGTTTGTTCTTTGCATCTGGAAGAGTTTAAGTCCAAAACCTGAAACATGAATAGAGCGGCTATGGAGTGGTGGAGAAGGAAGCCTGTGATTGGCAGATCTATCTCCAGTTCCATGGAACTCAGAAGATCCTCTCCTGCACCTTCTCCAGGGAAGCCACCACACAGGGGAGCAGCCACACACAGGTCCTGGTCTTCATCAGGAGCACTGACTTGTGCAATCCCATAGAAACTTCAAAACACAAGGGTGCTCAGCCAAGGCAAGGTGCCACTGAGAGACCTTTCTCAAACAGAGGTCAGCCTCTGGGGCTGGTTGTGAGTCTGTGAGGCTCAAAAATGTGAAATACCAAAAACCCCAAAGTCTGTGAAAGCCACTACTGGGCCTGATGCCTCTGGATACAGGGCCAGACAGAAAGCTGTCTTCCTACGTCCATGCATTGGGGAACTGTGCGGTTTTGTTGGACTGGCTGGCTGTCCCTCCTCACTACTGCCAAATGGTCACAGTCTGTGACCTACCCTTAGGCTTTTCCTACTACAGACTTCTCCACTTCCTGGGTCTCCTGGATGAGAAGAGCTATGTCCAATATGGCTTGAAAAGATATATGACAAAGGGGAGCCATGTTGTGTCTACGCTTGATGAACAAATAGTCACGACTGTGCCCAACAATTCTGTTTTTCAAGCTTCTCTCTCTCTCTCTCTCTCTCTCTAAGTACCATCACTGGTATGTGTTTGGGTTTTGGGGCAGACCAATCAGCCATTTTTCCTTCCAACAGTACAAATATGTATTTAACTCTTCCCATTTTTTTCTTTCCTGAGGTTTAATAGTAAAACTAATTTCATCTTGGAGACTTTCTGTTCAGCTTCTCAAAGTGAGATAATTTGTAACGGGTGAAGGAAACACTCAGGCAATTTCCATCACGGTCTTTTCTTTTGCAGAATAGCCGCTAGTCCTCCCCCATGGCCATACCAAGCACTCTGACTTCTGGCCCAGGGAAACTTTTCTCATGAACTTCCCACATGGGTATCTCATAAGGTCTCACCTGAAACTTGGGACATGTCTTGACCCTCATCAGCATCCATTGTCCTCAGGTTATCTGAGAAAGAGAGGAAGGGATTTTAGTTTAAAGCAAAAATACTAATAAGATAGGAGAAAGAGAGAGAGAGAGATAAAGAACCCCTATGCTATTTAACAACAAGGTTATCTAGCAAGAATAATGCATTTTCCTCCTCACATACTTGCCAGAGTATCAGACTGGCACAGACCTTGATCCTTTTAAAAACAGCATTACAAAGATTTATAAAAATATCATTACAAGCACAGGAGGACCAAATTTGTTATTTATTGTTAATTTCCTACTGCATAATAACCCAAAATGCAAACTGACTGCAACAAAATTAAGCAGAAAATTAAATGGCCCTGGGTCATTGTAGGCACAGAATTCATTCTCTTGGCTGATCCATAGTTATGTTCTTTCTAATTTACTGAGCATGCATCGATGAACCTTGAGTCAGCTTGGTGACACGCGTACAATCAGCAATCAAAAAACGAAGCAATTTGCTGAAGAATGTCTCATTTACCCAAGCAGGGCTGCATATCTGAGCAGCAACTGCACTACCTCCATCAATAATGAATACACCTCCAGCCTGGCAGATGGGCAATGCGGGCGCTCCTGTCTTTGTCCCTCAATCTTTCTGGGCCCTTGCCTCAGCCTTCACCAGCACTCTTACACGGAGAGAAGTGAAGCTCACGACGGCAGCAAAACGAGCCCAGGAGAGAGCCCAAGCCTTCCTGTTTTGCTGACAGATGGCTGGCTTCTCAGATTGGTTTAAATTAAATTAAAAAAAAAAAAAAAAAGAAACAACTGGGAAGATGCTGTCCTTCGATGGCCACACTGAATGTTCCACAGAGTGCACTACAAGCCACAAATACCAGGGAGAGAACCCCAGGGTCAGTGGAGTAGAAACAAAAGGGTGTGCTGTGTTTCGCCCTTGGGGTCCTGGCCTGCCACTCGGCAGTCTCAGGTGCCCCGAAGTGGATGACAGCTGGCAGCTCCACAGATAAGAAAGCTATGGTCAGCAGAAGGTGACCTCAAGGAAATCCGCTCATTTATGCTGTGGTAAATGAATTTCAGGATAGCTCCTTCACTAACCAGAAAATACAGTCTATTTGTTGACTCTAAACCAAATTGTCCCCCTGTACCCCTTTTTATTTTTGGCCACCTCTGTCTCTGGTTCAGGTGTGTGGATCTGAGCTGTGGCTTGCTTCAGCAGAGACCTGAAAACTGATGGATGATTCAGGCACCTTACCCTCTCAATTAGGCTGAAAACTGTGAGGGTAGAAGTCCATATACCTTTAATACCTTTTATGGTACATATGGAATATTTATGTTCAATTGCAGGAATATCAGTATTAGTCATGATGAGGATATACATGATAGTCACTTTTTCTGGACGGGAGGGATTTTTATCTATTTCTAAAAGTGGCATGAATTTTCAAGGTGGGTGTGTGGCTTAGGAGTACAGCCAGTGGCCACTGTACAGAAAAAGTATTTCAGAAACCAGAGTAAGCATCCATCAGCACACGGAAGCCAGACACACTAGCCCAGATACAAGCATGTGACCAGCACAAGCATTTCCAAAAAGCAATACGTCAAGAGTCTCAGATACCTTTACTGTAAAAAAGGGGAAAAGCCATGATTCTTCTGAAACTGTCAAAACAATGATAAAGAAACAAGACAGACTCAAATGAGAAAAATCTTTGTAATAGCTGTGCCACACTAATACAGGATGTTAGAAGTTAGTTCTTTAGCTTTCTGAAGATGTGTATAGTATTTTAGTGTGGCCTATCACACACCAGGTCTTAAATACCTCTGTATTGGTTGGTGAAGCATACAGAAGTTAAATATTGTCACAGCAACTATACCAACATGAAATTTTTAGAATGATGACTTTAAACTTTTCGCTACATAAATGATACAATCTTTTACAACTTTTTTAAAGGCAAGAAAATGCTCATAATTTCTACCACTTAGAACTACTATTTTTTTCTGTATATTTATTTCTGTGCTTTTTACAAAAAGAGGACACTAAACAGATTACAAATATACTGTTTTAAAATATTCTTTAATTTAATACTACACATATCTTTTTATTTAACAAATATACACCACCATCATTATTTTACTGGCTACACACTACTCAACTGATTTATATAACCAATGCCCTATAGTTGCATACTCAAGTTATTTTCAATTTTTTAAAAAAAGATGTTTCCTAAGGCACAGTCAAGGCTCTTCCACCCAAGCACCACTGGCAAACGCCCTTCCAGTGGAATGTGGGCTAAGCCTCTGAGTTTGCTGCATGGAGACAGAGGTGATCGATGCTAAGTCCTCTAGACACACTCGTCCTTTCAGGGGGTGAGATGTGAGAACAGTTTCAAGCCAGAATCCTGACAAACTGTCCTCGGCTGGTCCCCAAATCAAGCTCTGCTCTGTGGGAACCTTCTTACTTTTGCAGTCATTTGCAAACAGTCCCCGCACCAGTCTCCTGGAGGGAGCTGGGGGTGGGCAGCAGATCACATCACAGCGAGCACCTTCCTGGAGAGAGTCTATGGTTAGCAGCCAAGTCTGCAAGAGGCAGAGACCTCTGCATTTTCGCACGTGGGCCTGCTGGACATTTCCACTCAATGCCCTATCACCACTTCCTGCCCCAGCATGGAGACCTGTGTTTTGCAATCCACCTCACTTCCAAGTTCATACACAATTTCAACCACACTGTTTCTGATGGCAGGGGGCTTCATGGGCTTATGAGTGCAGTTGCTTGGGGGCTGGTGCTTAGGGGATCTCTTTGCTTGGTGTGATGTTCACCAAAATTTTTAATAGTTTTTGAACAAGAGGCCTCGAGTTTTCAGTCTGCACTGAGCCCTGTAAATTCTGTGGCCTGACTCGTCTGACATCATAAAGGATGACTTGACGGGCTCCTGAAAGCTTCCCCAAACTCCAAACTTGCATCTCTTGAGATGAAAAGCAGTGACTTTCTCGTAAAAGTGGCTTTGCTTCCAGAGAAAGGCTAAAAGAATAATCAAACAATGAGAAACTGTTTGAGGGAAAGGAAACGTGGCCTCTTCCAAGACAGCTTACAAAGGGGAGCCTGAAGTGTCTAGAAGGGCACTTACGTCCTGTCACACTCTTTTGTTAGCACGTGCATCACTTTGGCTGTGTATTTTACAAAGCACTTACTGAGTCCGTCTTCTCCCACATGGAAGAAACACAGAGTGCCAAGTAAAACAGGGAATTTAAGCTTGATATGGCCTCAGCTTAAAAGGAGCTTACGTTCAGTAAAAGGAGTTAATCACAAAAGCAAACTAATGGCATGTTTTCACAAACTTTCACCTAAATGAAAAATCAAGATCAGTAGGTCTGTAAAGGGAGATGCCAGAAGGAATAATTATTTCACAGAAATGTACTGCAGTTTTCTACTTTGCCTGGGAAACCCAAACAATTTCAGGCAAGAGCTAAAAGAATCGATAGAAAATACAACAATATCAGCAAACTATCTTTCACCTGTGCAATTCTTATGAACATGAATGCTTTTACTGTTTTTTTTGGAGCATGCAGTTCTGAATCATGCATAAGGGGAAATAGATGCAGAGATTAAGTGCAGGGCCAATGTGACAGAAGCTGTCCATGGCTGTGCCTCTAGGAGCAGGGAGTGGAGTCTGCAGTCACAAGCCATCAGGCACCCTCCACTCCCACTCTGGACTGCTCACGGACTTGGAAGGTCTAAATCTCTGTCTGTCTTTCCTCTGCCTTCTGCATCTCTCCCTCCTCCCACACCTACCTCCCATCTCTTTTTCTGTCTCTCCCTCCCTCCCTCTGCCTCCCTTTGTCTGAGAGAGACTGTTTCTCTCTCAGTCTCTCTCCGCCCTTCTCCTTTCTCTCCCTCTTTCTGACCAAACAGTGTCAAATAGGACTTACTTTCCTAGTTTCAGTTATAAACTATTAGCATATCCATAACTTTACAAAGGAGGAGCAGAAGCCGGACTAGGAACCGGGCAAGTCCACAGCACAGGGGCCTCTTCCAGGCTGTGTGGGCAGTGCTGACTTACAGCCTTCGCAGACCTTGCAAGGCGTCCCTGGGGGACCTTGGGCCTGTCCTGAAACAGCTTCCTGGACCCTGCCTTTCCTCCTTCCACACTGAGGCAGGACTGGGACCTGGCTGTTCCCTGGGGAGAAACATCCAACAGCCCTGGGCAGTTGCTGTTTCCAGGTGAGGAGCCTTGGCAAGCCTGGCTGGGAAGTGAACTCATTCTAACTGCAACACCCCAGGGGAGAGTCTGACCAGAGCCCCGCCAAGCCTGCTGGGGCCCCTGTAGAGGTGGGTATCAGGCCTCTGAGCTGCCTCCAACTCCCCTCTCTTTTCTGACAGTGAATACCTCTCTTCACAGTGCTTGCCCTGACACAAGGAGTCTCTCCCATAATTCTGACAAGCTGAGTCTAGACAAATGAAGTAAAAATTAAAATGCAGATAGATGCCTGTCAAGAATCACAACTTTACCACTTTTCTAGCAGCCCAAATTTATAGCTATTAAAAAGCCACTAAGTACACAGCATGCCACATTAACTGTACAAAGTACTGAGGATCACTCAAAAGTAGCCTATCTGTTGGTAGCACACAGTACTTCTACAAGGTTTAAAAAAAATTGCAGTTGGCCGGGTGTGGTGGCTCACGCCAGTAATCCCAGCACTTTGGGAGGCCGAGGCAGGTGGATCACGAGGTCAAGAGATCAAGACCATCCTGGCTAACACCATGAAACTTCGTCTCTACTAAAAATACAAAAAATTAGCTGAGCGTGGTGGTGGGCACCTGTAGTCCCCGCTACTCAGGAGGCTGAGGCAGAAGAACAGTGTGAACCCGGGAGGCAGAGCTTGCAGTGAGCCGAGACTGTACCACTGTACTCCAGTCTGGGTGACAGAGGGAGACAAAAAAAAAAAAAAAAGAAAGAAAAAGAAAAAAATTATAGTTCCCTGAGACTTAAACAGCTGCCTTACAGTGTCTTTCTGTTGGTTCATTTTTAAGCAAATGCCTTCCCTCTCCACTGGTACTCTATGGGGGACTCTTTGTCCTGAGATATTTCATAACATGTATTGAATACTTTGAGTGTGCCAGGAAAAGGTTGCAAACAAAAGGATACTGGTACTCACTGGCTTTATCTAAGCAACCTACTAAGTTTCTGGCATTGAAGAGGCAAATGGTTAAGCCTCATAAAGACCATGGGTGATGTCTGTCTTGTCCACTTGTTTATTTGAGCACCCGGCATAGTGTCCAATGTAGAGCTAGAATTCAACACCTACTTGCTAAATATGTAAACGTGTCTTTAGCTCTCCCAATTAAACCCAAGGCATCTGCATTATTATCTCCATTTTATAGAAGAGAGAACCAAGGCTAAGAGAAATAGCTTTCCCCAGGTCACACAGTTAATCCACAACAGAGCTGAGACTTGAACCCGTGCAGTCTGATGGTGATGCCTCTTTCTCTCTAGCACTCTTGCCCATCAGAATGTTGCAGCCTGGTGCAGGGGTCGCACACTCCAAATGCATGACAGATAAGGATGGATGCTACTTACATACTGCCAGAAACTAAATATGATCTTTGTAATACTCTGCAATGAAGGCAAATTTCATCATCAAACTTCTACAGTAAACTTCTGGTTATTTGGCCAAATGTATGCTATTTACCTTTTCCTCCCTGACAAGTGAAGCTACACTAGAGTTACATTTGGGGTTATTTCCTTAAATACTCAATGATGCTTATATTGAAGGAAGTAGATACATGGTGGGGGCGGGGGGCCATGGACCAAGTCTGCAATTTATTTAAAATGCCTTAGGTCACAGACCTCTTTAATAAAACCCATTATTCCTGCTAAGAGACAAGTCCTTTCATCTTCAGACTGGTAGATTTTACTTTTGCAAATCTATCATATCACTGTGAATTACACTGTATTTTTAAAAAGGAAATGCTTCAAGAGAAAGCTAAGGCAATATGCAAAGTCTTTGTATCTAGTCAAAGAGACCTTATAGGTTTTCGTAACAATTTGACAAAACAGGTTGAGAGAACATAAAAACTTCTCAGCACTCTTATTTCATTTCTGATTCTTTTCATTTTTCAAAAATTAGCTGCCAATCTACACATTTTCGTGATTATTCCACAGAGTATTGCTGGTGCAAATAACAATGAAAAACAAGATTTAAACAGGAAAGCAGGAATCCAATTTGGCTTTCACACCACCCTCCCCCGACATTTAACTGAGCCACAGAAAACTCCTCCTGCGGTTTGTTCCACTGTGAAACTTTTTGAGGGCAAATCAGCTCAGATGTGCAATTCTGTCCCAGCATTTTTTATTTTTATGGCCAGGAACTGATATGCAAAAGAGGAAGGGTCAAAGGGAACTAAGGAAACCTTTCAAAACACAGTTAAAAACTATGCTATTTGAATGTTTTCTTAGTAAAGAGGTATTTGATACAGAGGGAAAAGAAACAGAACATTTTAAATGCCACAGTGGAGCCACTGTTTCAAAGTGAGGTATAAGAAAAGATGGCAGATACTGTATCCAAAAAGTTGTTTTAAAAATAGAGAAAGTGGAGTTGGAGACAGTCCTTTGTGTTCACGTTTGTTGCTGCAAGAAGCCCAGAGCTGGAGTTCAAGCTGGCCATGACTGTCTGTCCTGACGTTACAGCATATTGTATCGTCTCTACCCTCTCATAGGGGTGCACGGTTCACACGGAGAGGAGAGGCTTCCTGTCTATACTACTGTACCATCCACTCTCAAACTACTACTGCTGTTTATTGAGCAGCCATGGGATAAGCATACATAGTCAAAATTGACAGAGGCTTTTACAGGCCCTCTTCTGATTTGGGCCATTGACATCAGCCACTTCCTAGGTAGCTTCCTCAAATATAAATGGCGTTTCACACTTCATCACTTAAGTTAAAAAAATCTAAATTTAGAATCATTTTCTTCTGCCCTCCTACCGATTTCAGAAGACCTTCATGCATGGCCAGGAGCTGTGCAACAATATGAAGTGCAATGAAAATAGAACCTACAGCTTTAAAAAACACAGAAACTGCCTCCAAAAGAAGGGTCTGCACAGATATGCCCCAGGTCACTTTTTTTTTTTTTTTGGTAATTTATTATAATAAGATAAAGAGACACAGGAGCCCAGGAAGAATTGTGTTCCTATTATTCTGTTTTTTTCTTCATTTTTTTTTTTAAAGATAGATAAACACAAAGTTATAACAGTAAGTTTTTCCCTCAGCAAGGCCACATGGTGTCACAAAGAATGCTTTATCTTGCCTTCTTAGCAGAGAAATTATCTTAACGTACAAGTAAATCATTTCAGGTGGACATTTTGAGACTCATACTTAACACTGTACATAATAGAGAAATTCACTTGCATACCTATAACATTTCAAACAATGCACCTGTAAAATTGAAGTTTCTGCAAAGCCATTTGACTTCTATTAAAATAAGTGCTTGTGTGAGTTTATTTGCGAAGAGCTATATTTTATTTAGTCCTAAAGAAGTAAAATGATTTAGATCTTCACAGGAACATCCCATTGTTTATGAACCCATATGTGTATATTTATTAAAAATAACTTGAAATCATGATTGATTGATTTGCCCACTGAGGACACATTCCTAGGTACTATAAACTTTCTTCATCTTATTTAGATACAGTATCTACCATCAGCAGGTGGGAAGACAAGATCTACAAAATCTACCTATACATAGAGAGAGAACATGCGCTCTAGAGTAAACACATTGGGGATTCATTGCTGCACATATATCTGTTTACCTCTTATTCCTTGCAATATAAAAGGCTGCTTTGGCCTGACCTATATACAATAATGGGTATTTAGTCTTTGCTCCAGAGAGGATGAAAAGGTGCAGACATCCTGATTGCTGTCTTCAAACTTGGGTAGGCCAAAGCCACTTGGTTTCCAGACTAACTGGAAATTTCCCCCAAGGGACTGAATTCCGATCTCCATTTTGTTTACGATACCCACAAAATTATCAGCTATCATCAATTGAGATGAAATTTTTTTCATAACAACTATAAGAAATTAATCTATGTTGAACTATGCCCACAGTACATAGAATTTGATTAAAAAATCAGGTTCCTTAAATTGTAGTTTGGTCTCTTAGGAGCTTTACTTTGGAAATTCACCTTGCTCATCATCCCACCTTTGAGGGGGTCCACTGAAGTCAAAATGAGTTGTGTCTCAGAAAGGCGAAGGGAAGAATAAATACATCAATAACTTGGTAACGATAACTGCCACTGACAATCAAATAATGACAGAAAAGAACATCATTTGAGAATCTAACTTGGTGTTTTAGCTGGATCCTGTTAGCAAGAAAGTTCTAGATTCCTATTTTGTTCTGCAATAGGGAGCTCGGCACTGGCTGTCCTGTAACCCAAATCTGGAAGCATTCTTAAGACCCTCATACCAAAACCATTCATCACATTGTAAGGTCCATGTGAAACATGGGAATCAGGCCCCACCAGGATAGTTTAGATCCCATTTTGTAGTCCTTTACTTGTGGCCTATGATCTCTTCATGCAAACCCAGGGGGAGGGGGCTCATCAGTAAAACCTCAGAGAGCTTACAACTTCCTCATTTGTGGGGCTACAAAAATGGGCATATCTTTATTTATAACCTGACAGAAAATGCTCCTGTCCATAAGAGAGCAAAATGTGGGAAAATTCATTTTAAACACTGCAGTCAGATTTTTCTGCAGCTCTTAAGCTGAAATTATTTATTTTTAATGTTTCACTTTACATCTTCCTTTTTAGCAAATTTCATTTCTTTAACAAAACATAGTCTAATCTTAAAGTGAAAATTCTTTAAGTTCAAGCAAATATATACAACCTCATACTAAAGCGGGAAAACATACTGCAAAAGTACTCACAACTTCCTACCAATTTTTAAAATGATAATTAATTGCCTTATGTTTAACAACCTGAGATAATTAGCAGTATGCTTTTAATTTAATGAAATGGAATATACAATTTATCAATATGTTTTTGCAGTGAATCTCTTTGAATATCGGCTTAATTTTGTGCCCTACACAAAACTCAGCACAGAGGAGGAGGAAAAGGTCACTTTCTCAGGTTAAAAGTGGGGCTCGCACTAGGGGTTTGCTGGCTCTCTCTAGTTTCCATTAAAAGCACTGGAACACACTTCAGAGTGCCTCAGAAGTAAGCTTACAAAAGGTCAATTCCTCATTCTCATTTCTTCTAGACTCTAAATTAAACATTTTTCCCATTAGGTCTAGGGAAGTATCTTATGTGGAATTTTATTTGTTCTAGGTTTGCCAGTGAAAATCTGGTATAACAACAAAAATTTATCAAAAACTGATAAATCAATATTCATAGTGGAACTCCTAGCTTCAGAACAGGACTCTAATCTAAACCACATTGTTCATTTTCAAATAGTTTCAAACTAACAGAAAAGGCTTTAAAGGTATAGATTTTAGTGTGTGATCTCAAAGTTGGAGCATAAAAATCTACTTCAATACGTGTAAGCCCATTCAAAAACACTTTATGCAGTTCTTAGTGTTTCGACAGTCTGTGCAAAACCCCCACCAATTATAGAAAGAAAGAGGGGAGGGGAGGGAAGGGAAGGACAGGAAAGGAAAGGAAAGGCAAGTGGAAGGAAGGGAAAGACAGAGAAGAGAAGGGAAGAAAAAAGGAAGAGAGGAAGACCAGACAGACAAGCCCACATTGGGTCCCCTCTTCTTACTGCATTGGTCTCTCAATGAACCTAACCTCCTACCCATTAGAGTTAACTTTTGGTGTGAAATGGCGGGAAGACAGTAAGATTTACTTTAGCAGCGAGATGATTGCATAAGAAAAATGAATCACTGCACACTTGAGTGAGAAAATATGAAGAAAGCACTTTTCCACTAATTAGGACCCATTTTCAGCCATTCGTTAAGCCGTGGCCCCGTGCCACAAGCTATCAGGAGGTGGAGCATGGGGCCATCCGAAAGCGGAGCGTGCAGACGGAGCATAATGATGCTCTCCATCACCCGAGACAGGTGGCCTGTACAGGGATATGGGCAGCTGCTCTGGGTTCAGGCCACCCACTGTGGAAACACCAGCAGGGAAGAGGGAAGAACACACTGGCTATTCCAATCCATGCAAGTACACAAAGAAACCATGTGGCACTCACCAACCAACTGAGGCCTCGCCAAGGCCGAGTGAGAGCTGCCTTTTCCACACAAATCCAGACTTTGAGGACCCAGGGGTGCTCGGTTTCCCTCAGACTCAGACACCAGGGAGGGATCTTGGTGCCTGGCTACAGGGCCTCTGTGTCCTCTTCCTCCTCCAAAAGGTTCCACTGCTGCCTTCACACTCCACCAGGGTGCAGAGAAAGGTGGAACCACTTGCCAAATATGCAAAAAAGGAGGGAAGACCGTTTTCTCTTAGGAAAACACAGACAGGAAGGGAGCCTGTGCTTCCTGTCGTAACCAAAATGAGTTCAGAAATTATGTGGACGTCTGATTTGTCAGGCTTGTGGTGGAAAAGGGTGCTCTTTTAGTCAACAGGAATTGTGAGTTCCCCTAAGGCAGAAATGGCCATGGGAGAAAAGAATTAGGGCCAGGCCTGTTAACAGGCAGGACAAATGGCCCCCACACCTGTGACCTAGGGTTTGCACCATTTTTAACAGTTTATTAACAGGTGGTTGGCTGAAGACTCCTCTGGCATCTACCTATTTATCATAGTCAAACATGAGAGGGAAAAAACGTCAACTGAAACAATTTGGCAGTTGCCTGTAGATTAGGCCTCAGTTACTCTTCCTCCAGGCCCTTCTCAGGAGTAACCACCAAGGAGACACCAAAATGGGCAGGCCCGAACTTCGCCACTTAAAAACCTTCTGCAAACCTTCTTCTGTTTGCTGTTGTATCTCACTTGTAATATGCAGCACTTCGTAAGGTTTCATAATGTCTTAAAAATATTTGTTGGAATATCACCAAACATTTAAAAACTCAAACTAAAGCTACTAAAGTGATGACACTGAAACTTTAAGGACATAAACATATATTCCAGGAGATGTGGAAAGGTAACCTGAGGTATGAAGTCATTTATTAAACTGCAAAGAAATAC
This sequence comes from Colobus angolensis palliatus, assembly GCF_000951035.1. Classification (NCBI taxonomy): domain Eukaryota; kingdom Metazoa; phylum Chordata; class Mammalia; order Primates; family Cercopithecidae; genus Colobus; species Colobus angolensis. The sequence continues at coordinate 4,607,875 of NW_012115910.1, forward strand.
AAGAAAGCCATGGTCCATGTGAAGATACCAGCATGAGTGTTCAGTCAGCACCACAGTAAAAATAGTTTTGTTACTGTCGATATCCTTTGGTTTTAGGTGCTCTACGTCCCCAACAAAACCTCATTCCTATCTTGTTCCTCATCTGAACTTTAAGTGTTTGTGTGTCTGTGTGTGTGTGTGTGTGAGAGAGAGAGAGAGAGAGATAGTGTGTATAATGCTGATCCTCTGAAACTCTGTTTCTAAGACCTAGATCAAAAATGTACATGTGCCCTTTTTGAGCAAAATCAAACTGATCTATTTTTAAGATGTGAAATAGATTTATGTTTCTCTTCTTGTAAGCTTCAAAGGATGGGTCACTTGTTGCTTTTACATCTTGTATTTTCTCCCATAAAATGGAATGATTATTCAGCACAAATATGAAATGGAATAGAGCAGAAGTCTCTGTAATTATGAACGCAAAGACACCAGACAGAGAACAATGTTCACAACCAGGACAGGAGCTGCAGCAACTCTGCTGCTAGAAGCAGGCGTCACAGTACCCCAGAGTGCTTGTCAGTCTTAGAAACAGAGGCATCGGAAGACAAGCGTTTTCAGAGAACACAAAAAGGTCGTGGTTTACCTTCTGTAAGCTGGAGTGGAGCCACTTACATCAATCTCCCTTAGAATATGACAAGAACCAACACTTATTTCATAGTGAAATTATTTCACAATTCCAATAGAGGAGGAAAAAAATGCCACAAAGGAGTGCTATCCTTGATGAATTCTTAGTTAACTGCAGTTACATTACATTAATACATACAATTATGCAACACTCAAAAAACGTTATTTATGCCTAAAATTCACCATTATATAACATAGGGAAATCCATCTTGTTTTAGTAAAAGTTCAAAAATAAAGGGGGCCTTTAATACTCATTTCAGGTCTGTTTGATGTTAAAACTCTTCCACACTGCCCCATGCTTCTTACTCCACTCTGCGTGCATGCTCTGTGTGTGTGCATATGTACATGGTATTTCTTTATTTCATGTATCTGTCAATATAGGCATAATCTTGAAGTGCATGTATACATATATTAATAGAGAGATCTTTCCTATTTCAAAATTTTTGACATTTATATTGAAAATATGCTACATTAACCACGCATGAAACACATACATCCAAATCAAGAACAAAAAATGTATCCAAACCAAAGAACCACTGTTCTCAAACTCCAAGTCTCTAGTCAAACAAGGAAGACAGTGGTCTGCAGTACAACAGGGCTTTAGACCTCTTAGCCAATCAATATATTCACTACAATATTAGTTTTTTGACAAAGGATATGGCTACAAACGGCCACAGCTGATCTTCTCTTTAGGAGCCTGTGTAAAACTTTTCAAAAGGGTCAAACCTAACACATCCACACTTTTATCTGCAGCCCTTGTGGTCTCCTGGAGACCCTGAGGGTGGGTGATTTTTGCTGTGATGTTTCTGCAATAGGGGAGTGTGTAGTTTTCCAAGAGGTAGCACTTTAATTAGAACACTGATGAATTAAACAAGTACTGGAGAGTTTCTAAACTCCTTCCTTCAACTCTTACCATGAAACAAAAGGGGAAGAAAACATGACCATTGAGTTCAATAAAATGTTCTGGTCATCAGCTCTGATTGACTGTAAGACTCAGAAGCACATTTTTTTTTCATGTAAAAAAGGTATGAGATATGTTCATGGTGAAATTTGAAATCAGATACATTCTATCAAACAAGAATAATGTAGTATTTTTAATGTGACATCACTATTTGTATGTGTACACATTATTTCTTTAACGTGTTCTGCGTTTGACAAGATGCCAGCGTAAGAAGGTGAATCTTCTTGTCATGAATATTTGCCTCGTGTACATTTTAAGCCGCAGCCCAATTTGATCTGATTTGTCACAGAAATAATTGACACATTCTAACATAAATAATACAAAATTGTTACTTTTTAGAATTCCATATAAAAGATGAGTACAATAAACCTCATTGAACAAACATCTTCAAACAAAGAAATAAACTCAAGAGGACCCAGGACATTTTTATGTGGGTTTCTCTCCCCACTCAGCTCATAACCAAACTGAACCTGGCCTTAAAATCATTTGAATTTCTATGAAAGTTTAAACATCATACGCAGTATTTTCAACTTCCATAAATTTTCTTCTTTTAACAGAAGTTGATGGGACTAGTAAGGAGACATTTCCTCAACACCATTTTGTCTCGAAGTTTAAAATAAGGTATCTCAAAGCTGAAATATACTGCCTGCGGTGCAGTGGGAAATTGTGAGTGGGTAACCTAAGCAGAGCGCGCAGCATTGAAATTCAGTCTGGGTGGGCTGCAGTCCCTAGAGAGAGGGAAGCTGCGTTTGAAAGCTGTGCCTTGTCAGACCCTATGGAATCGCTACGGGTTTGGGTCATTAGATGCCATACTCTGTGCCTCCAAATTAGAAGGAAAAACAAGCCTTCACGAGGTTCCTTAGGCATCAGCAGCGATGCTTGACAAATATTTAAAATACATTTCAAACATAACCGCAAGTAACCTGATGCCTTAATATTACTAAGGGTTTTCCTGAGAAGGTTTGGTGACTTGAGCGCCAAACCTGTGGTCAGCAAAAGGACTAACTTTTCGAAGCCGGGATAATTCCTCTCTTGCAGAAATCAAGTTCTGACTCGATCTCATCATATTTATAGTATAAAAAGAAAGCTCTCGGCTCAAATACAAGGAAAACTCTTTACACACGACTTTATAAAGGCTGACTTCTGTGGGTATATGTAGGTCTATATAAATTTAAATATGGCTGGGAGCTAGAACTCCTCTCCTGGTGACAGTGGGGCTGCTCAGAAGTGTCCCATACCGGCCTGGTCCTGCACCTGCTGGCACAGTGCAGAGCGGCAGACGCTTGACAGAAGTCAACGCTCTCACTGTCCTCAGAAAGGAGAGGCGGACCGGAGCGACACCAGGGATTACCAATCTTACCGCCTTTCTTGACTTTTTTTTTTTTTTTTAATTCACCAGTTACCCCAAGTTTTCCTATTGAAATTCAATTTGAAAACACTCACGTGGATTTGTGCGTCGCGCTTTGGGGCCAAGACTGATCTTCGGGTGCGAAGAGCAACCTCGGAGCCGGGGCTCCCTCTGCCCTACCGGGCTTGCCCGCCTCGCCGCGGCCGAGCGTCCC
>NW_012115910.1:4612042-4626005 GCF_000951035.1 Colobus angolensis palliatus
CTGGGCCCGCCACCCCGCACCCGGGGCCGCTAGTCGGTCGGGGCACCCGCACGCTAGCCCCGCTGGCGAGACTCGAGGGACTCGGGACACCGTAAAGCACTTTCCCCAGTGTCTGGGAGCGCCCGCTGTGCGCTCAGCTTCACGTCCCTGGAACTGGGGCCCCTTCGCTCCCGGGTTCGGGCTCCGGCCCCAGGATGCGAGTGCCCACCCGAGGGGGTGGGAAAAGTTGATCCTCCGCAAGGGAGGGGAAGGTGCAATTCATTTTCCCAGACAACCAATGGAATACCTCTCGTCTCTCTTCCCTCCCACCTGCTCACGGCAGAAGTTAGGATGGCGCCTTCCATGTTGGCCTGGGTGCACACGCAAGTGCGTGCGGAAGGGTGGCTGCAGGCGGAGGCGACAGCGAAGCAATCCCGCAGCCCGCTCGACGGCTCTTTGCGTCTCAGACCTCTCCCTGGCGTGTAAGACACCGTGTGTCTCCGTAAAACGGGAATGCCACCTCTGACAGCGCACCCCTTCGCCCTACGGGGAGCCCCTCACTCTGATTAGCCGGGCTCCACCCGAGCAGGAGCCAGCAGTGTGTTCAGCTTGAGCAGGAGAGAAAAAGTCATGAATTCCACACGTGCAGCCTGGGCTCCCGCCAGGCGCTAGGGGAGGGGACCCAGAGGAGTGAGATGCGCCTCCTGCCCTTCCAGACTTGTAGGAGCCACCAGGAAGGCGCAGAATAAAAATCTCGGGCACCCCTGTGAGGAGGAGCGCCCTGTGAAGAGGGCCAAGGGTGTGCCCCTGCTTGGGCGCGGTGGTTCGGGAAGGCGTGAAGACCAGCAGGGAGAGCGATGAAAGACCAAGGGAGCCTCCTCAGGGTAGGACATGCAGGCGAAGAGGGCACAGGCCTTCCAGGTGGAGGGCACAGCCGGGCAAGGGAATAAGCAGAAAATGTCCCTTCAGGGCAGTCGAGCGTGGCTGGTGACCATCGCCACCGGGAAAGGTCGTGGCCTGGCCCAGGAGGCCTCCAGGTCGGGGGCCGGGGCACACCAGAGACAGGATCTGCCTCTGGTGCCCCTGGGAGGAGGCCCTTCTACCTGTGAATCACAAACAGTGTCTGTCCACATTCTTCCTGGGCGCATATGCAGCTCTTACTACAGTACTCAGTGTGTCCTGAAGGGCATTCCGCTGGGCAAGCCTGAGCCAGTTAACTCACTGCTACAGCCTGGAGAAGGGGAAGGTAGTGAAAGGTGCATTGATTTACCTTCTAGTCCTCTCCTCCACTGCGTGACCTTGGGCAGGTTATCCAAACTCCTGAGCGTCATCTTCCTTGTCTGTAAAAAGAATACATGCCACCAATCCTAAAGAGTCCTTACCTGGATTAAATGAGGCAATGAACATAAGGTACAAGGCCCAGAGGGAGGCCAGCAAGTAAAGGGGACACTGACACCTCTTTTCTTGGATGCAGAAGTACTTTTAGCCCCTGGTATGTCTCTCTAAACCTGTGCCTTGGTCCTCAGGAGTGGACCAGTGGACCAAAACATAGGCATCTCACCAAGATGTAGCCCACTGAGGCTGGAGCATGTGGGGTTAAGAGCTCAGATAGTTTGGGCTTATGAATCTGACTGAGGTCCTTAATCTCTGGAAGCCTGAGTTTCCCCATCTGTAAATTGGTGATAATATGACCTTCCTGATGTGGTTGGTTGTGGGTTAAGTAGATCACATATGGAAGACCTTGCCACATGCCTGACAAAGAGGAGTACTCTCCAAGTAGGAACTGTTATTCCCTGCTAACCCAACCAATGTCCCAGTGAGATGAGGAGTGCTCTGTGAAGAGTCAGGCTCCTTGGCTGGGTGCAATGACTCACACCTCTGTTTGGAGCCCAAGGTGGGAAGATGACTTCAAGCCAAGTATTCCAGACCAGCCTGGGCAACAAAGCAAGACCCTGTTTGTATAAAAAAATTTTAAACTTTAAAAATCAAACCCCATTTGTATTAAAAATTTAAAAATAAGGTGTCATGGTATGCACCTGCAGTCCCAACAACCTACTTAGGAGGCTGAGGCAGGAGGATCCCTTGAGCCCAGAAGTTTGAGGCTGAAGTGAGCCATGATTGGCACCAGTGCAATCAATCCAGCTTGGGCGACAGAGCGAGACCCTATCACAAAACAAAAACAAAACAGCAATCAGGCTGAAGTTACCATGCCTTACCCTTGCCCCCAAGTGGGTGGAGTTAAACGAAGTCAAGTTTACATTATTGTAACCTGGGGTCTGTGGATAGACTCAAAGGGACCAGAGAGGTGATATTAATCAAATGTTCAAACCCTTAGGGACAACAGTAAAGTGCACAATGGATGGGAAAACATATAGGGAGAAATTGAAACATGTAAAACTGTTTTTTTTTTTTTATTTTACGTCTAAAGCCATTTTATTTTATTTATATATTAATTCATATATTGCCTTCTTCACAATGTTAAAGTGTTAAATAAAACACTGTTTAATTTATTCAGACAATAATTGCTAAATCACCAATTTTTCTTCTTTTGAGGCTGTATTATTGAAAGAATAGAGACCACCTATAGGATCAATCAGAGGCTACTTATTCAGAGCTCACTATAGAAAGACAGGCAACTAGACACTTTTATCCAGGTAGAGCCTGGATGGGATTTTCAAAAGAGAGTGAGTTTTTTTACTTTCAAAGGAAGGTAAAAGGATGATTGAGGTGATATGATATGGTTAATACTTTTGTTTCTTACTACCTGTGTTTGGCAAGTTGTTTAAAGTCTGAGCTTCAGTTTCTCATCTGCAGAGCATATCTACTTCACAATGGTCTTGATAGAATTATGTAAAATTAAATGAAATGATGTATGGAAGTTGTTATCATAATTGTATTTTTCTTCAATAAAATAATCTGTTAACAGCAATGAAAAGTGCATGTTTCCCCTGATGGTTGGAAAACAGCAAGAATATTTTTAAATAACAGCAAAAGTTTTTTTTTTTTTGCTAAAAATAAAATTTTATTTTATTTATATATTATTTGCATCTTTGTATAATGTTAACCTGAGAGAACTCATTTAGTTTCATCTGAAAATGAACAGGAGCAGGAGAAGAAAGACCCAGAACTTGGATGAAACTTGCAACAAAGACACTGCTTCTTTGGTTTCTTTTTCCCAATTTTCATGACTTCCAGCTTCTGCCTCTGCTGTTTTTGAAAACTAATGATCGAGAGGTCCTCGATCCTTTTTCTTGGGCTCCCTCGTTGGTTTGGCTCTTTCTAAGCATAGTCCACTGGCTCCTGCCTGCTACTGGAGGTGAAGGAGCAGGATACAGAGGAGAGGCAGGGGGCTGGTGCAGAACTAGGACTGTCCTGCTGGCAGTGCCTGGGTAGGAAGCACCTGGTGAACTGGGCAAGACACTCCTCTGGGTGCTCGGTTTCCTGAAACATCTGTAAGGCCCTGTCTTGGCACCTCAGTGGCTCCTGGTTCTGCAGGAACCACAGAAATCCCTTAGCACTACTGACCATTCACATCTCTGCCTATAGGTTTCGAATCAAGGATGGGCTGTAGCTGACGCACGAATTCTCCCCACTTCTTGATAATACTTTCACTTTATTCCCTTTGAAATTTGTAAGAGAAATACACCTAGGTTCTCAAAAGCAACAAATTTCTATCAATATCATTTGGTTAGAAAAGACTAAAAAACACACTGTGTCAGATATAGTGATTTGGAGGAGATAGATAGGTTTATACAAAAAAAAACTTTTGGATGAAAAGTTTCTGAAGATGTTTTTGACTAGTAATAAAAAAATAATACATTAATCTGACCTGAACAGATCAGAACAAAGAAAAACAGAGCTGTGTGTCACTCCCAGTTGATTCTTTGAATAGGAACAGAATTGGAGCAGGATTTCTGGAAGCATAAACACTCTGGTGGCATATATTCATTTATTCATTCAGAAAGCCTATATTTATTGAGAGTGTACCATTACAGGTGGCTCTTGAGATGCAGGTAGTCACAAGAAAGCAGAAGGGAAGATTTGTCCCTTAAGGAGCTCACAATCTAGCAAAGTCAGTGGACAATTAATAGTTTAATTCTGATGCAAAATGTGTCATGATAAATTCTGACATGAGCCTTATGGAACACAAAGGATAGCACTAAACAGTGGCTGGAGCTGGGGGAGGCTTCATGGACACAAGGAGGGAGGTGGTGAGGAGAGATCATAAAGGAGGTCTGAGCAAATGCTTTTCTGCTCCACACTTGGCTGGCAAGGGAGCTTAGAAAAATCCCTCTCAAAAGAGAGAATTAATTCAAGATTATTAGTAATATTGTAATCATCACCCCACCTTGAGTCCAGCTCTGTGACAGTCATTCAGACATTATCTCCCATCTAACCATGCAACAAAACCAGCACTGTGGTCCCCATTTCACATGAGTACACTGAAGCTCAGGGCAGGTGACTCACTGGGGGTTGTTGGAAAGCCCAGAACCTGGCTGTGAAATGACAGACTCTGGAGCCAAACTATTGGAGTTAGCTCTGCAAGTTACTAGGCTTCTCCATGCCTCAGTTTCCTCTTCCATAAAATGGAAACATTGCCATAGCACAAACATCCTCAGAAATGTTTGAGGTCTAAACGAGTTAGTGCACATTAAGGACACTTCGATGGCTCCCTGGCAGATATCAAGCACTGGGTAAGTGTTTGGCTCTTTGAAGCATTCAGGTTTTATGTGACCAGGCTGGGATACAAATCTTGGCCAGTTATAATATTTCAGCCATGCCTCTGCCCTCTCTTTTCAAATTATCTTGCGAATCATACTGGCTTCTCCTCTGGCTCCACCGTTATCTTCTTTCTTCCTGCTTATGCCACATTTCCCAGCACAGAAATGAGATCTCTCCAAGGACTGATTCCTGTAAGACAGGGATTCCCAACCTCAGGGTCACTGACCAGTACAGGGCCGCACAGCAGGAGGTGAGCGATGGGTGAGCAAGCAAAGCGTCATCTGTATTTACAGTCACTCCCCATTACTCACATTACCTCCTGAGCTCCACTTCCCATCAGCTCAATGGTAGCATTAGATTCACTCAGGATTGCAAATCCTATTATGAACTGTACATGTGAGGGATCTAGGTTGCATGATCCTTATGAGAATCTAATGCCTGATGATCTGTCACTGTCTCCCATCACCCCCAGATGAGACCATCTAGTTGCAGGAAAACAAGCTCAGGGCTCCCACTGATTCTACATTATGGTGAGTTGTTATTTCATTATATGTTATAATGTAATAGTAATAATAGAACTCAATTGCACCATAAATGTAATGCTCTTGAATCATCCCCAAACCATCCCCTCCTGACCTCTGTGGGAAAATTTTCTTCAATGAAACCAGTTTCTGGTGCTAGAAAGGTTGGGGACTGCTGCTTTAAGACGCCTTTCTCCAATTGGTGGGAAGTGTTTTCCTCCAGTTCTCTTCAAATTTTTTATTTCCCCTAAGGCCGAATTGTCAGTTTTAGAAGCAGTCTTGGTAGAGAGCTCAGATGGAGTGGACCTGTCCTGGAAAGATTAAGATATGTGAACAGCCTTTCCAGCCTATCAAGTAGGACTGAACTTTAGTCTAGCTATTTTTGAATTATTACAGCAACTATCTTTTCTTTTCTTTATTTTTCTTTATTAATTTTTTTTTTTTTTTGAGACAGGGTCTCACTCCATCACCCAGGCTGGAGTGCAGTGGCATGATCTTGGCTCATTGCAACCTCCACCTCCTGGGCTCAAGGGATCCTTCCACCTCAGCCTCCCAAGTGGCTGAGACCGCAGGTGCATGGCGAGGGCACTGTGTGAACTCAGCTGAGTTACATCACCTCTCTCAGGATCACATTCTCATTTCTGCAACAGGGAAAATGAATCTTGCATTGTGAAGTTGTGGTTTGGATTAAACAAAAGCATGAACATAAATCTTCAATTGTAATATCTAGTGATCAATGTGAGTTAGCCCTTCTCCCCTTCCCCTGCTTATGGGTGGCTATAAATATTCTTAGAAAGTGCTATCTAACAAGTCAAAAGTAGGCAGAGTTTCTGATTCACAGGAATGTGTCTCCAGATTCTCAGTTGAGACTAACCTTGACTAAGTTGAAAGTGGATTTCTTTTTTTTTTTTAATCTAAGAAGAGCTGGAAAAAATGATCTCAATGGATGCAGCAAAGTCCACCTGGTCCCAAAGGTAGTAAGTCAGCATTTATCTAGCACTTTAAAATTTACAAAAAAATGCATGAACATTTTATTGAACCCCGATATCAGTGAGGTAGATCTTCAGGACACCCTATTCACCACATTTTTCTCTTGTGCCATTCATTGGCTATTTTCTCCCCTCTTTCCTAAAATGCTGCAGCTCTCTGGACATGTCTCCCTCCACAGTCAGTTCCTTGAAGGCCTCCCCAGAATCAGTTCACAATGTCATCTCTGTACACTTACTCCAAAAATTTATATCTGCTCTTCAGACCTCCTTTTGAACTCTCCCACCTCCTTAACACCTTTACTTGGAGGCTTAATAGGCAACTCATATTTACTTTCTCCTAGCTCAATCCCTGATCTTCCTCTCTTACTTGCTTCACTGAGACCCCTTCATCTCATTGAATACCAACTGGCAATTGCTGAAGCCAAAACCTTGGAATCATTCTTGATGCCTCTCTCTTTCACTTACCATCCAGTCTATCGGGGGATCCCACTAGCACTGCATGTATCAGGTATCCATGGTCCAACCTCCTCTCCCTCCATTGCAGACAGGCTGGTCACCTCTCATCTGCAAATAGCAGTGGCCTCCACAGGGGTCTCTCTGCCTCCATCCCTGCCCCTCACAGAAACCAGAGAGAGCTTGATGAAGAGCAGAGTCAGATCAGGGTGCTTCTGTGCTGAATGCAGGCCAGATCACTCCCCCAGTCCAAGCCCAGGTCCTAGGAAGATGTATGATTTCCCATCCTTTTCACCCCTCTCTCCTGACGACATGGGCCTGGCTACTCTCCCACTTACTTGTCTGTCTCTGGCCACTTGGCCCTACCTTGTAGTCCTCAAGTGCTCCAGACCAGCTCACTGCCTTGCACTTACTCCTCTCTCCTAGAAGTTTCTCCCCTGGATTTCTGCCTGCCCACCCCTCTTACTGGCTTCAGGTGTTTGGTCCATTATCATCGTGGTTGAGTTGTCATTGTCTGTTCTCCATGAAAGGGAACAAACTTGACCCACCCGAGCGTTAGCTTTTCTCCTGCCTTCTCTCTGGTTTTCATTGGTAACATTTATTGTTTGTTCTCATTGAAAGTAGAGATTTGGTTTTTTTCTATTTTGTTTCCTCACAGTTCCTAGAACAGTGAGCAGATATTCAACAGATAGTTCCATTTCATGGTGCCACTTTTGAAGGGTTTATCTTACTTATAGGAAAAATACTTTTGTTTAAATAACATGACAAGGAGTTGGCATATTTGTTTTCCAATATGCAGAGGGACTGTGTTTTCCTCTCTTGACAGCTGAAAGCCCCTCCTTCCCTTCCTATGCTTCTGTCCTGTCTGGGGCTCTGTGATCATGCACTAGAAGTGTTGCTTCTTCATGTTTTTAATGCTCTTTTAGCAGTAAAGGCTTCAGCACAGAATATTCCAAATTTCCTTCCTTCAACTAAGAGTTGACAATTTAGTTAACACTTTCCTTGTATGTACATTATCCTGCTCATTTTCAAGCCATTTTTCAAAAAGGAAGCAAAGAATAATTTCAAAATATAACAGTGCAATACCATAATGAATTTTCCCTAATACTTTTCTGGTTGTATCAGGCAATTATCCTAAGTGAGCTGATACCTCTTTACTTCTGTAGGTTAAGAATACAGATTATAATTTGGTAATGCCAGGAGCAGGACTTTCTCTAAATTGGTGATTTAGAAATAATTTAAAGATATAATATATTCTGTAGCTACACACAGCCCAGTGCAATGTATTCTTTTAATATTTACTCATCTTATTACTTGCAGATATGTTTTTCTAATGAAGAAAAAGAACTCATTTTCTGTGATATGCAGTCTGAAACTGCCAACTTTATTTCCACTTCAGAGCTCAAATTCACAATTTTCTATAGCTTAAAAAGTGTTCTGCAATTAAACTGAAAGATTGACTTCCCATTATAATATCCCTTTATTTTCTATGATTATAGCTCATAAACATTTTCAGCCAAGCAGGATATTTCCAACAAGTTGTATTGAATGACCCTGCATGTTGGGAGAAGGAATAATGTTGTCTTGACTTATAAATGATAAACAAAGGCTAATTTTGAAAAGAGAATATGCAGGATGAAGATACAATTCTTTGTACAAATAGAAATACGGGACATATATATGTGTGTAAGACTGTTGACTATAGTTGGGTACACATTCCATGGCCAATCAAAAGATGATTAAGCTGAGGGACTAAACTGAGGGTAGAACCATGGGGTTTGGCTCTGGTGGCTAAAGTGCAGAGCAGGAGATGCATTTGTTTATTGATCCTTTGAAGGTCAGAACCAGTACGCTACTTTAATTATCTTATTCTTAGGTTGTTTATTATTTGTGAATCAAAAATAAGTATTCCTCCAGCCTTTGAAGCGCCCTTTGCTCACTTCAGAGGGCAGCTTTTGGCCCTTTGGATTCAAAGGCCATTAAGCCCGTAAGACACAGAGTGTTGCACCAAATGATTGATGTCCTTTGAGCTGGACTATCTGATGTAGCAGAGTTCTCAGAGCAAATCCAAATGCAGCGGTCGATAATCATACACTTAGCTGTTGCCCCTCCACTACAACATTGTGCTTCAATAAGCATCACCAAAATGCTCTGGGCCCATCTCTCCCAGTACATATTTCTTTTGCATTCCTGGAGCTCCTGTTGATTTCAGTGAAAGCTCCCAGCACCTCAGGTAGCAGTGTGGCAATATGTGCAGTACTCAATGATTTATATTTGCATAGCTTTTGAGCTCATCAGCAAAAAGCACTTATCAATCTTCTCCTCCCCAGGAAGTTGGACCACATTATTATTATTATTTTATGGATGAGGAAACTGAGGTAAAGGAGTCCCCCAAAGTGAGGAGGGTTATTTTTAAACTTTTTGAAAAAGAAATACAGCTGCTTCTTGACGATCCAAAAAACTAATGTTTGACATGTGAGCTTCTAACAGGTGGCATTGAGCATTTTGACTACTCAGTAGAAAGGACATTTTATAGAGACATCATTGCTGGTAGAAAAATGCTACCACTCCACTGTGACAATTCTGTTTTATGAGGTAAACACTTTTTTTTTTTTTTAGTTAAGGCTTGGAAAACTGGTTGATGTAGCAAGGCAAATAGGACCAATTTCTTGCTCTGCTCCACCTTGATCAAGTTAGATAAAGTGCCCCACAGTCATGGCCCATGGAGTCGCCTTGACTCGGCCTCTGTACCTTGGGGTGGGAACCAATAATACCTGTAGAAGGATGTTCTGCATGCCTCACTTTTTGGCTTCTTTCAGGATGGGTTTGCGCTAGAATCATTTCCCAGGTATAATAAATTTAGGAGCCTCCCACAGTGGAACTGACAGCAAAGGCAAAAACTGTCAACCCCCCTCCCCCCGTGATGGAAAACTTCTCAAGGTTTTCCCAGCAGTGCATTAGGCAGCTCCATAAGAACCCACTGTTGTGCGCGTTTTGAGACTTCACGTCTTCCATTAACCAATTCTAAGACAGAAGACCAGTGTCTTCATTTCCCATGTTGTTGAAGTACTTTACATAGACTTTAACCCAGTTGCTAAATTGCTTGAATTTGTTAAATGTACAAAAGGGCCTACTCCTCGTTGATGGAGTGAAAGTAGATGTTTGATTAAGTAGATAGCTAGATGTGCTTTTTTCCCCCCTTCTGATGTGTTAAGGGGATATGTTTGAAACTTAGCACTCAGTTCATGCCTTTCAGAAGGGGAGGGAAGAGGGTATTTAACAAGGTTAATAATGACAGAAAGAGGAATTGACACCACAAAAGAAAAAGAATCATTCTAGCATTTCGTGACAGTTCAAAGACAGATGTCGTTGGCTAAGTGAGAATCTCGTAGACATGGGGGTAATATACACCTTATATGCATATGGATTAGTGAAAGCAGACTGTCAAGTCGGTGAGTGTAAGATTGTCAAATATGAGACATAGCTGCAGAAAACCTAGAGAACTACTTACTATTTATTTCTTCACTTAAAGACCCAATCCTGTTGTCTTTTTACAGACAAAAGACCAACTACTTTAAGGCCTGAAGCCGGTCAAGGGTAAGATGGGACTGAAACTTTGTCCTGGGGCTTCCTGTGAGCACCAGAGCTCATCATCTGTTCTCCTTTGAAGTCTATTTTTCTTCTTAGTCCCATGCTCACTATTCTCTTTTGTTTAGTAGACTTTAGTTTATCCAACAGGGCCATACTAAATTAAATTTCCCTGATGTTCATCATGAGGGATTCTAGAATTGCAACTAATGAGATCCCAGATTGAGAAAGTTATGTTCCATGTCCCTTAGAGTCAATTTGATTATAGCAGTTAGTCCCACTGAGGTTGTTTGAGGCTTTGCTGTAACATGTGATGCTTTGGAGAGTCAACAGTGGCCTTGTGTGCTTGAGTAGAAAGCACAGTAGCTAGAGAGTGTCACCAGAGATGGTTTAATTTGGTTTGGTAGATGGAAGATTCAGGAAACCTGGTTTAGGTCATGATTCTCTCTCCAACCCTGGGCAAGTCATTCAGTTCACCTTCCTAAGTTTAGGTTTCTTTATTCATTAGATGATAGAGGTTGACAAGATGTTCTCTATGAAGACCCCTAACTGATACTCCGTGACTTCAGTTTGGCCTTGGTAACATATTTCTGGGAGTTTGGTATGGAACTGAGAACAGCTTTAGGGAAGAGCTTTGAAAGTTCTTGCCCCATCATCTCTAAGTGGACCTGACATCCCTGGCTTTTATGCCATACCATTCCAGAAGGACTCAAGCACTAACAGCTAACTGTGCTAAAATCAACCGGAGTTTATCACACCCTCAGATATGCACAAACACAATCACCACCTCCATCACCTGCTAACTATAGTGTCTAACCTATAGTGCTAACCTATAGTGTCTAACCCTCTCTGGTCAAACTTGGATGGTTTGACTTCAGGACTGTGTAGGTAGGAGTGAAGAAGTCACAACTTCTCCTAACCTGAAGAAAAAAATAAAACAGAAGCATCCTAGGCATAAAGATCCCACACAGACAAGTTTTATGTGTTTCTTGTTGTTTTTTTTTTTTTTCTTTTGCTAGTGGCATGGTTTTCCTGGGAAAGTCCTCCTGAGTAAAAGAGGAGAGACACCTGGTGAAGACTGGGACTCTCGGGGCAGGCTGCTTGCTGCATAGGCAAAGGGAGATTTAATGAAGATGAGTTAATATGGGACTAAAATAAGTGTATCGATCTGGGGGAAATCCTGAAGTCTGCTGTGAGGTGGACAGTTGTGGTAAGTGGGAAATGCGTTGGGGAAAACCCTTAACTTCCCCAAATGCCTATGTAAATGCCTACAACATGGAAAATTAACAGGAAGAGCTTGCCATCTCAGCATACACTATCACTTAAATTGGAAATATTGAGCTGCAACTGAGGAGATGCAGTGAAAATAAGAATTACAACTGCCTTTAGGTTCAAAAGCCTACAATTATCTGATACACAGAAAAGAGAAAGTGAATAATGTGTGGAGAACATCTGAATGAAAACAAAACCTTTGTGGAAAAAGTGAATCTGATAAACACTATGAAAATATATTTAAGAACCTATGACAAGTAGATGGATGAAATAGTTTCTGATTAAGTAGGCCAAACAACTTTAGGAGAAGGGCCAGGAAAAGGAGTATGGATAGTGGTAAGAAGTTTCAAAATGGGTATATGCTATCTAAAAGGCTTTTATGTGAGTTGGTGAAATTTCCATTATATTACAGGTGGATAAGTTGGGAACATGGTATGTGATTATGGGTCCAAATGACCATATTAATTACAGATGCCTACAGATATATTTATGGGTAACATGAGCTTGGCTTAAAACAACAAAGAAAAACAGTAGTTGAAAGATAAAACCAGATTGGTAGTAGTTTCAATAATTATTGAAGCTGAGCGATAGCTATAAGGGGATTCCTTATGTAATTATCTCTATGTATCTATTTGAAAATTTCAGAGATAAAGTATTTTTAGGAAAGAAAGAAAAACGACAAGAAGACCGTTGTTAGATACTAATGATATTTGCAATATTTGCAATGAACATGAAAGAAGAGTTACATTTCCTAATATACAAAGGGCTCTTGCAAATTAATAAAAAGAAATAACTCCATAAGCAATGGGTGAAGAACATGATTATACAATTTATAAAAAAATACAAAAGACCACTGAATGCAAAATAATGTTCAACTTTAGTAGAGGTTAAAAATTAAAAATTAAAGTAAACCGTTAGATGAAGCCTCAATTAGACAAGAGAAGTAAGGATATTTTCTGAGCTCTATTGTACAGTGTGGTGAATATAATTAGTAATAGTGTATTGTACATTTTCAGAATCACTAAGAGTAAACGTTGTCACCATGGAAAAATGAAAAGTATTTGAGGTAACAGATATGTTAATTAGCTTGATTTAGTTTTTCTAAATCATATTTATAAATCATTTTGTATTTATAAATCATGTTTTTAAATAAATTTATTAAATCACAATCTCACTTTGTACCTCATAAACATACACAACTGTAATTTGTAAATTTACAATGAAAAGATTGTCTTTAGGTCATGGAGATTGGGGTCTGGTGGTGGGATTCCTAGGACAGATCAGAGGGAAGTCAGCATTACATATCAATATCAATAGGATTCAAAGTATAGAAGGCATGAGGCCTTTTACTTCATAACCTCAAGAAATACATGCAAAGATAACTGATTGTATATGGAAATACCTGTATTTAACATTGAACATATGTGTGTTTAACATTCACTAGAATGAGGTTCACAGAAGGAAGAATTGAAAATTGAACACTCATCCCAAATGAAATAGTATTTGATATATTCCCACAAATGAATATTTTGGAGCTATCAGTAGATGACTTATGTCTATTTTCTAAGATGAAAAGACATCCACTATGCATAGTAGAGTGAAAATGAAAATTGCAGGATTGTTTTAAGCATTTTACATATCTCTCATACATATATCTGAAGGCTATTCACTAAAATATTAACATTGCCAGCAGGTAAGAGGTTCTTGAGTGATTTGCATTTTCTTCTTGATAATTTTCTATATTCCCTGACTGAGCTACATTATCATTTATTAATAATTGTATTATAGGTGTATTAGTCAGTTCTCATGCTGCTAATAAAGACATACCCAAGACTAGGTAATTTATAAAGGGAAGAGATTTAATTCACTCACAATTCAGCATGGCTAGGGAGGCCTCAGGAAACTTACAATCATGGCAGAAGGGGAAGCAAACAAGTCCAACTTCATATAGCAGCAGGAGAGAGAAGAATGAGCAAAAGGGGAAAAGCCAAACCATCAGATCTTGTAAGAACTCACTCACTATCATGAGAACCACACAATGGTAACCACCCCTATAATTGAATTACCTCCCACTGGGTCCCTCTCACAACATGTGGGGATTATGGGAACTACAATTCCAGATGAGATTTCGGCAGGGCTGGGTGTAGGGGGCACAGCCAAACTGTATCGACAGGTCTCCAGAGAACAGAACCAATAGAACACATATAAATGTAGATATCGACATAGATCTATAGAGATTTATTATGAGGTAATTGGTTCACATCATTATGGAGACTGAGGAGTCCTATGATCTGCCAACTGCATGCTGGGTGCTGAGAAAACCTGGTGGTGTAGATTCTATTCCAAGTCTGAAGGCCTGAGAACCAGGAGCATGCCAATATTTGAGGGTAGGAGAGGATGGATGTCCAAGCTTAAGCACAGAGAGGGAGAGGGAGGGAG